>NC_062523.1:4166506-4401506 GCF_022655615.1 Tachysurus fulvidraco | reverse complement strand
ACATGCACACACACTCACACACACACACTCACACACACACACACACACACACACACACACACACACACACACACACACACACACACACACACATACACACACTCACATACACACACACACACATATACACAAACACACACTCACGCACACACACACACATACACACACACACACTCACGCGCACACACTCACACGCACACACAAACACACACACACACACGCACACTCACACACTCTCACACACACACACACACACACACACTTACATACACACACACTCTTATACACTCACACACATAATGATAGATAAAATGAGATGTACATTAATCAAAGTTCATCATAATGGAGGCACAAAACAAACAGGAGATCTGACATTGAGTTACCATAGCAACCATTACTATTGTCTCTTGTGGGCGTGGCCTGTTCTTTATTTGCTTTTTTGTTACAAGATAGAAAAGGTCTATCATTCTGCCCAGAGCAGGTTTTGTTATCTTTCACAGCGGTGTATTCTTTTTGTTCTGTTTAAGTTTGTTGTGTAGTCGACAGCTGTCCATTCGCTGATGTCTGACTTTTCACATTTTTCACCGTGGAGTATTTCCCCCATGCTGCAACGCACACTTCATGTTGTTCAGCTTTTTGCTGCCTGACTCTATCCACCGAGTCATTTTAAAAAATTTTCTCTACCTCCTGGTTTTCACCTGATACGAAGCTGATGCACTGTTCAGTTCCTGATTGGGTGTCTGTTGCTAAGCAACAAGTCTTAACAGCGTATCAAACAGTGCATCGTTTCACACTGTACAGTACTCGTTTGGCACCACGATGTGGAGTTAACACTGTAAAAGCTTCAGGGTAAGAGTTAAACACAGTGTGTAAAACTCTTAAGATTTATGTGTGTGTGTGTGTGTGTGTGTGTGTGTGTGTGTGTGTGTGTGTGTGTGTGTGTGTGTGTGTGTGTGTGTGTGTGTGTGTGTGTGAGTTAATCATGTCAGGTCACATTTGATTAACTCTCCTCACAGGACTCTTCATGTGGCTGAGCACCAGACAGATCATCAGGTCATTACATCATCATCAGCACTTATTCAACTCTCACTGACGCACTTAAACACATCCGTCATACACTCCAGAAATTTCCAGCTTTCCTTAGGGCTCAGGACAGATTGACTTCAGACACTCTCCCTTACTTCCTCTCTTCGGCTATCCGTCTCCGTAATAACCACACATCAGGCGACTTGAGGAGATCTGAGCATCATCTCACAAGGCATTATCTTCCAAAGAGCCTGAATCAATGCCGCTTGCAGAGAAACTTTTACCATCTACGTCTGCAGTCTGCCCACTAAACACTCAGATAAAGTTCTATATGACTCACTCACAGGCTTTACGTTAAAAAGTCAGACATGACATCATATGAGTGGCATACGATTAAAAAAATACTCTCCAAGAGCATCTGAGTGAGGTGATCTCAATCTCGATCCACTTTTAAATGAACACAAAAACAAAATTTCATTAACAATTTGATTTGACTCTGAATCGACTCACTGGAGGAAGTGAATCACGAATGTAAATCTCCTTATATGTTTGATTTCGCTTTTCAGAAAAGTTCAACTGTTGTTTGCAACTGATATTAGGACAAAAAACACACACCAGCCACTTCCGTGAATGTAAAATCAGTATGAATACATTATTTATCTCCAGAATGTCACTGTAAAGGAATGTTAGTCTGGACCTTTTAATAGCCCTGTGTGTTTAAAATGTAATTATCTGCATTATATTTACAAAAAAAAATGTAAAGTGGGACAAAAGAGACATGACGACTAAACAATAAAAAACAGTGTTTATAGTGTGATAAGTGTTAATGAGTATCAGTTATGAGCTGCCTGCTCTGAATGACCTGGTCATGAACACACACCTTTCACAGTGTGCTTGCCACACACACACACACACACACACACACACACACACACACACACACACACACACACACACACACACACACACACACACACACACACACACACACACACACACACACTCACAGCACTGTACTTTAAAATCTGTGACGCACAAGGAGGCGGAGTGGCAGCAGACGCCCACCTCAAACACTGAGACAAAATATGTCACTATATTTCACAAAACTCTCACAGAGTTTGAGTGGGGTTTAGCAGCATACAGACACACACAGAAACACACACAGAAACACACACACAAACCCACACACACAAACACACACAGAAACACACACAAACACACCCACACACACACACAGACACACTCATACACTCTCTCTCTCTCACACACACACACACACACACACACACACACACACACACACACACACACACACACACACACACACACACACACACACAAAAACGCAGTCACACACATACACACAAACACACATTCATATACAAGCACAAACACACACCTTAATCGTGGGTAAAATTTGCACAAGGAATTAAAAATGTGCAAAAAAAAGGCAAGAGGTCTAAAACATATATAAATATTAAACAAGTGTGTACGTTTTCACTCGAGTTCACATGTAATTTCAGTGCACGCTACTTTGAAATGAACCATATGACAATATTTTAACTAAAGGTGAATAATAAAGAAAGCAAATCTTTGTATATGATTTGATTTATTTAGAGTCTGCTGAAGAGCTTTGGGAGTAAACATTAAGATTGCTGATAAGGTCAAAGTGAATAAATAAGACTCGCTGTTCTCTTCAATTCTCTTCAGGGCCTCAGAGAACACTGTTTCAGTCATCATTCCATCCCAGCTCCATAGAGCTACAGAATAACCTTAAAATATCTAAAGATCACAAGAAGAAGATAATTATGTCTCATGTCTTTCTTGTCAATAAAGTTTTGACTGTATTAGTGAAAGCATGTACTTGTTAACCCAAACTATGGATTTGAATTAAATGATTTGTGAATCATTTGTGACCTTGTGACATTAGCGTGGATGCCACCATTTTGTGTATGTTTGTGTTGTCCATGTTAAAACAAAATCATCAGTGTTTAGGATCACAATGCAGCCTGTAAAACTGAGACCATGGGTTAAAGATAACATAAAGATGTTAAATAGAAATAGAGTTTTAAGGGTGTAATAGAGTTGTAATCATCGAGCTGCACAGACGGCTTGTTCTACACTTTAATCAATGCTTTGGTGTTGTTTTGATGTTAAATTTTAAAGTTGACATGAACATTGCACTCATTTCTGACCGAGGCGTTAACTGTCTACTTTTAATAGACAACACCAGCTGGAGCGTGAGTTTAGTTCTTTAGTTAGTTAGATAGTTAATGAGGAACCACACCCACGCATTCAAATGGTGAATAATTGCAGCAATTATAACCGTAATTATGCGTGTTTTATTAATTCACCGTCTCGTGTTTACTCAAATTTAACAGACTCAAATTCATTACATTAAACACATTTGATCCTATCAGTGAACATTTCTGGTTTAATTGAATATGTGTCAGTTATTCTGTATTTAGAGAAAAAACCTAACATGAACTTGTATTTATCTTGTTTTTCTGTTCATTCTGATATTTCATCTGATGTACAGATATCTGATGCATATTATCTTTAAGTAGTTTTTATGGTTGTTGCATCATCGACTGTATCTCTACATCACAGATTTATCTGGAGTGTAACATTAGGTGTGTACAAATTACACAGAAACAGCAGATGAGCAATTAAACTCTAATGAAACTCTGTAGGTGTTAATTAAACACGCGGGACAGACCGTTCAGGACGTTTAGATGTGTCAGCAAGAGAGAGAGAGAGAGAGAGAGAGAGAGAGAGAGAGAGAGAGAGAGAGAGAGAGAGAGAGAGAGAGAGAGAGAGTGTTGAAAATTATTATTACATTATTACAGAAAGAGCGACCTCTTGAGGACAGAAGAGGAACCTCTGATAACGCGGGGTAGTTTTGTGCTGTCACGATGCCTAAATTGTAATTTTTTGTATTGTTTATTGTAAACATCAACAATATAAATATTGTACTGAAAAAAATATTTTTAGTTTTGACATTAGCAAAAAAGTACTTTGAACTTTGTGAAACTAAAATTGACTTAATTGGCATTAATTAATTTGGGATTTTTCCATTTGATTTAGAGTTCAAAAGTATTCAAAGTTTTGATTGTCTTTGTGTTGACAACAAAATTCTCTTGCTAATATCACAAGCCGACACGACAAAATGACATAATTACAAAAAATTACAAAATGACACACAGTCAGTCTCCGATGCTACCTACACCATGCTTCACAGTGTAGATAATAAGCGTTGGGTTTTCACCAAACATAGTGTTTACTACTTAACACTCCACCAGGTTCCATCTGGTCATGTGGATAGAGAATATAACACTTTCTGTGTCTGTTATAAAGTTACAGGAGCTTGAATGAATCTTTAGAATATACTTCAGAGCAGTGTGTGTGTGTGTGTGTGTGTGTGTGTGTGTGTGTGTGTGTGTGTGTGTGTGTGTGTGTGTGTGTGTGTGTGTGTGTGTGTGTGTGTGTGTGTGTGTGTGTGTGTGTGTGTGTGTGTGTGTGTGTGTGTGTGTGTGTGTGTGTGTGTGTGTAGAGACAAAGAAATGCCTTGGTAATGAATGCAGTCACAAAGCCCTGCTCTGTGTGGCCTGTTTCATAGCTACAGGATTTATCCTTCCATAGAAACCATATGAAAATAAAATCAGCACAAACTTTTGAGACATTTTTCTGTAATAAAATGCAGAATTTTGATGGTGGTACAGCTCATAGGAGAAAGCACCAATCACATAAGTTTGAAGAATTACTCTAAAAGCTAATCCACTCATCATGCATCAATTCTTTAGAACTTATATTCTGAACTTTTCCTATGTAGGACAATTCATCCAGAATACACAGAACTCAAGAGAAAAATGACCAAACAATATCTCAGCAACAGCTTGATGCATTCCCTTCAAATTTAGTATAAATTATATGGCTGAATGTGTGGGGACCCCTGACCATCTGACCCATAGGTGCTTGTTGAACATCCTGTTCTAGATGTATTCCTCTTTTATTTATAATTATTATAATCTCCACTAGATGGCTTTCGGGAATATTTATAGAGTATGTCTGTAAAGGGATATGTGTAAGGGGATTTGTGTACATTCTGTTACAGGAGAATTAGTGAAGACAGACGCTGGTGTTAGGATGTCGAGGAGTCTTCATTAGCTATGTCATGTCTTCATGAAGCTCGCTTTGTGCCCAGGGGCATTGCCATGCTGAAACAGTATTTGGGCCTCTTAGTTCCAGTAAAAAAGAAACTGTAATGCCACAACATACAGCTATATTCTATACAGTTGTGTGCTTTTAACTTTGTGTCAGCATTTCCAAAAATCTTTGGCCAAATAGTCAATTTCTTTAAGAACAGGCGCTGATGGTCAAAGTGGCTTTTGGTCTTCATTCATTGCTGCAAAAGTGCTTGGACATAATCTGGGATTACGTGTACAGATGTACCAGAGACATTCTCGATTAAGAATACAACAATGTTTTAAAATATTAGAGTAATGGCTTAAAGTGGTTTGGGTTGATTTCTACATGTTCCCAAAGACCAGTAGATTCATATATATATATATATATATATATATATATATATATATATATATATATATATATATATATATATATATATATAAGATAAGATAAGATATACCTTTATTTGTCCCTCAATGGGGAAATTGTACATCAGAGTTTAATACTTAGTACTTTTATTAAATGTATTGTAGTTTCTGTATTATTTCAATATGTACTTTTATCTAGATTTATCTTTTTTTAGGGTAAATATTACTATCTGTCTAGGGACTACAGGTGAAAAATAGCTGTCTGGCTAACTCTGGCATATTGACAGAAATGTTTATTAATATGCATTGTCCCTGTAATAAATAAATTAATTAATTTCTCTGTTACAGCAGCAAAAAATATATAAAAAAGAATAAAGAATAAAGACATATAATATACAGTATATACAAAAACAAAAATGTATAAAAAGAGTAGTGGTTACTCTTTATAATAAAAAGGCTAACCTTTATTTAAGTGTATGTACTTTCAAATAAATGAAAAAAAAACGATTTTAAACTGGGTGACTGATTTTTAGAAAAACTAACTTTGTACAGAAAATGCATTTAAAAAAATCCTTTATGGATGGGAATCGACTCCATAGCTCGACTCGTTAGAAAGAGTTGTTTAAAAGATTCGGTTGGTTAACGAATCGATTCTTTCAGCAGCGTCAAAACAAACAGCGACTCGGCAGGAAACACACAGGACAGGAAAGTTTTACTAGAACACGTCGTGGTCCTCGAACTCACCCGGGATATATAAAGTAAATGCAGAAAATACAGCAATAGTGTGAGATCAGCATGTTAAACCCTGGTGCTAACGGGGAGTCGGTGCTTGTGCTCTCTAACTATGTGGATGAGTATCTGGAGCTGGTGGAGTCTTTACCTCTGGACCTACAGAGATGTGTTTCTCTAATGAGGGAAATAGATGCCAAATACCAAGGTCGGGTTATTTACACACAACAACACGTGTTTATAAGCCTTAAAATAACTAAATACGTGTTTATGTTTTAATCCGAGGTTAGAAAAAAAACTCAAATAAACCTGTGTGGTGTAAATAATGTTCTGCAAAGGGAAATAATGTGTGTTTTAACATTTAATCTAACGATTTTTGTTCTTAGAATACATCTGATTATAGCCGAATAACTATTATTATTATTGTTGTTGTTGTTATTATTATTATTATTATTATTATTATTATTATTATTATTATTGTGGTTGTTGTTGTGGTAAACTTTTAAACCTAATATTGGGGCAAAGATACGTGGTGACGTTAGAAGAACAAATAATACTTTTTTGGCATAATGTATAGCATTATTATATATAAAGTGTAAAGTAAAGTATAATATATAAAGTATAAAGCGAAGTAAACACGGTTTCTACGGTAACGTCGTTAGCTTGTGCTCGGTTAGCCATGTAGCTAGCGTGCTATTCGGTTTTTGATAGCTAAAGAAAAGGTTTTCTCACTCTTAACTATCAGATAGATTTACATTTTACTTTAAAAGTACAAATTTAGTTTATAAACGCGATGTTATTTTGGTAATACGTTCACGTTTCCCGCTAAAATATCATAGCTATGTAAGTAAAGTGCTGATGTGTGACTAAGCTAAGCTAACAAACAGATCTAATCGTCTTCCTTTTATCTGTCTGCTTCAGTTTATATCACTTTTTATGGTCGTCATTCGCCACAATAGCAACAAAATAAAACAAAAGATTTTTTTTATAGATAAGAAAACAAAAATGCTAACTTAGCAAGCTAACGGATATTAGCTTTAGCATAAGCAAAGCGTTACATAGAGTTGTGCTATGTTTATTAGCCAGATGCTAACAGCTAAAAAAAGCTATGGTGAAAGCTTTATCTTTGCAAACGTTAAACTAAATTATAAAAACTGTATATAAGTATAAAGAGGACAATTAGTTTTGTTTGTTAGACAAATATATAATGCCCTTTCTGTATGTAATTTTAGGAGTATTAGCTTAATTAGCCGTTTATGAAGTTTAGATAAATATTAGATGGATTTTTTTTTTAGAATAGCTTTTAAAAGGATTTTCTCTAACATCAGGCTAAACATGTCATAAAGCTCCTAAATCCTAAAACATGAGAGAGAGAGAAAAGTGAATCAGAAATATAACGTCCTATATTTAAAGCTTATTAATCAATTATTCTCAGGGATAAACATGATCTTTGTGGCAGCTGAGATTTATTTATGTTTGCATCTAGGTTAATGTTTCCTATAATTAACCACAACGTTGAGAGCGGTACGATGGGATTTACCCTTCGCTTCATCTCTACATGACGAGTGTGATGCGGCGGGGCTTTAGTCTTTTGATCTGTCAGTTTCTCTCTGTTCCTCATCTGTATGCTCTTCTCAAACGAATGAGATTCTAAAAACACTTTCATGCTAACACTTTATTAAAGTGTTATAGCTGCATTGTGTTTAGGGTGTCTGATAGGGAAGTCGTGGCCTAATGATTAGAGCGTCTGTGTCCTAACCCTAAGGTTGGGGGTTCGACTCTCAGGCCGGCAATACCATGACTGAGGTGCCTCTGAGCAAGGCACCGAACCCTCCCAACTGCTCCCCAGGTGCTGCAGCATAAATGGCTGTCCACTGCTCTGGGTGTGTGTTCATGGTGTGTGTTTTCACTGCTGTGTGTGTGCACTTTGGATGGGTTAAACGCGGAGAACAAATTCTGAGTATGGGCCACCATACTTAGCCGTATGTCATGACACTATATGACGAGCCAGAACGAGCTGTTTCTGTGGTTACCCTATTAAAATGATCAGGCTTTTTGTAGATATTTTTACTGTCACATAATTGAGATTAATTTTGGTCCTTTTGTAGAGATCCTGAAGGAGCTGAACGACATTTATGAGAAGCACAAGCAGGAATCGGATCCCGTCCAGAGGCGACGTCTGCTCCAGCATGTCCAGCGCTCTCTTATTCGTACCCAAGAGCTGGGAGATGAGAAGCTCCAGATCGCGGGACAGATGGTGGAGCTTGTGGAGAACCGCACTCGTCAGTTCGAATGGCAAGTGGAGCTTTTTCAGGCTTGTCAGAGTTCTCCGGAGAGCAGCGTGTCTGTCGGGAGCAGCTCTTCACCTGCCGTGACTACAGTAAATGTGACGCCTCTGTCTACGCCACTAATGTCTCTGTGCAAAACGGTCACTGAGAGAAAGCGCGAGGAGACGCCAGGGTCGGGTGATAAGGGGAGTGGGAAACGCTCACGGAGACAAAAGAGTGGCTCGGAAAACCGGGACAACTCCAATTACGGTTTGGAGCACAGCGACGACCCAGCGAGCGTCGTAACCCCGAAAGAGAAGAAGGCCAGGACGTCGTCTACGTCGTCATCGAAGAAGAAGAAGAGGTCCAAAGCGAAGCAGGAGAGAGAAGCGTCTCCGACCGACCTCCCTATCGACCCGAACGAGCCCACGTACTGCCTGTGCGAACAGGTTTCCTACGGAGAGATGATCTGCTGCGATAACGACAAGTGCCCCATTGAGTGGTTCCACTTCTCCTGCGTCGACCTGCACCACAAACCCAAGGGAAAGTGGTACTGTCCAAAATGCAGAGGAGACAACGAGAAAACTATGGACAAAACCCTCGAGAGGGCTAAAAAAGATCGAGCCTATACTAGGTAGTCCGTCTCCCTCTCTCTCTTTCTCTGTCACAAACACAGTGCCTTTCACCAAGAGATAATAAAGATAAAGTTAAGCTCATTTTACACTTTGAAGAAGAAAAAACATTTCAGAAAAACACCAGCTTTGTTATAATTATTATTATTATTATGCTGTAACTCTATCTGTAGTATGTTCGTGATTAGTCTGGATACAATTTTATTAGTAGTTCAATGTTCCTGATGTTTTCTCTGTTGTTTTTAATCCTAACTCTGTTACTGTTGAAGCGTAACGAGTTTGTTACATCTTTTTAAACTTTTATTGTTGGTGTTTAACAGCTGCACTTCCTTCTTCAATATAAACTATAGTAGGGGTTCTTCCACACACACACACACACACACACACACACTTTTGAATTCAGTTGTATTCATTTATGCATGACTCAGAACTCTTAACATACAAAGTTACTGTTTCATGTCGATTTTTACCATAGATTGTATATTACATCATATTCACTGCCACAATTCCAATAAAATCAGACTTGTATGCATCATGTGTCACACATTATTGTTTTGTCACTTGTATGTGATCGTATGCCACAACATGAAGACCAATATTAACGTTGTTCATACAGCCTGTTCTTCACAGAGGAAGGAAAACAAAGTCCTCACAGGGTTCCACAGGTTGAACTTCACACACAGCTGGTGAACATTTAGTTTGTTAAGCTAAATCTTCACCTGGTTTTTCCAGTCATTATAAAATCCTCTTGACTTTAATTTGTAAAGCCCAAACTTAGACCCAGGAAGAAATGGAGTTTATAGCTTATATTAAAGTGCATGAAGTGCATTGTCTCTCCATGGCTTCTGATTGGTCAGATGGTGATAACAGTAATTCTCTGACGGTAGCGTAGATTTTATTAATCACTCGTCCTATGGACGTATTACCGTTTCCATAGCAACAGCTCATTCACAGGGATGTGAACAGCAGACGTTCCACTAATGATTAATAGTTTAAAATACATGTGCACAGCCATGTTTATTCAGCACTTATGAAAGGAGTCTCCACTACTTCTGATCTTTTGTGGTTTCTTCGTAACAAAAACAAGGTCCTGTGTTAAAAGGACAATAAATGTAAGTAAAAAGGGATAAAAACACAGTGAGGACATACTAGGGGAATAAAACCCTCCGTGTCGTTCAGTTCACCACCCTGAGGTTTATTTATTTTCACTTAACACAAATGTTTCATTCCTCCATCACTGTGATCCTGTAAACACGTTTAATTTATTAAACACCTCGTCAGTCACAACGTAGTGATTTGATATGCAGCCTCGTGTTAGTGGTGCAAAGGGGACACGATGTGTGCTGAGCTGTGCTCTGGAACCACAAAAAAGTTTCCCAGCTCAGAATTTCTTTTAGATTTTTTTTTTTAATTTCCATTATTTACAAGTGCTGGGGAAAAAAAAGACTGACAGTCAGTGCAAAATCTGTACATGTATAATCCATCATGTGTCTTGTATACAAGCTTGCTGGACTGCACACACACACGCACACACACACACACACACACACACACAGGCATTCATGCACAGAATAGTGTACAACACCAGAGACAAGGGAAAATAGCTATATATATAATATCCTGAAATACTAACACAGGCGATTTTTTAAACGGTATTTCATTCTTCAAATTTCAGCATCAGGGAATGTGTGTGTGTGTGTGTAGGTATCAGAAATTGACAGGAATGAGATGTGCAGGGTTTTCTCACTCGATCGTGCACAGGGAACACAAAACCACGATCCTGTACGTAAAGTGCATAAAAAAATTAAAAACAAACCAGAGTAAATGTTCCTGTTCTGCTATACGGCTAGGGAAACAGGAGGCGAGTATCAAGGGGGAGTGTGTGTGTGTGTGTGAGGGGGTCAACTGTCTCTCCAGCTCTGCTCCACTATGGCAGACACCCTCTTCTCATACTCGCGCTTGTTCTCCTGGTACAGCTGAGCCGCCTGGCTGTTAGCAGGACTGTTGGGGTTTGGCTCGTCTAGAAGAGACTGGAGGAAGAGAAACGCTCCAATTATCTGAAATGACCTCAGACTTTAATGGGAGAATGTCTGAGTGTTAACACCGTAACTGTGTTGGACACGTCTGAATAAATAAATACACGCCAACACACCTGGATAGAGGTCAGGATGGAAGACACGTCGTACGTCGGACTCCAACGGTTCTGAAGGATGTCCAGGCAAATACTTCCATCTGCATACACTGATCACAGACAGACAGACAGACAGACAGACAGACAGACAGACAGACAGACAGAGAGGGGGAGAGAAAAACAGGATTTTATGTTGCTGTGTCCTGTTGAACACCAAAAAATAATAATTCAAATCATCCAGGTGTTAAAAACATTTGACATTAAAAAAATTAGATAATAAAATGAAAACAAAATAAAAAATGACACACACACTCTCACTCTCACACACACATGCTCACACACACGCTCTCACTCTCACACACACACACTCACTCTCACACACACACTCTCACTCTCACACACACACTCTCACTCTCACACACACACTCTCACTCTCACACACACACTCTCACTCTCACACACACATGCTCACACACACGCTCTCACTCTCACACACACACACTCACTCTCACACACACACTCTCACTCTCACACACACACTCTCACTCTCACACACACACTCTCACTCTCACACACACACTCTCACTCTCACACACACTCTCACTCTCACACACACACTCTCACTCTCACACACACTCTCACTCTCACACACACACTCTCACTCTCACTCACAAACGCTCTCACACACACGCTCTCACACACACGCTCTCACTCTCACACACACGCTCTCACTCACACACACGCTCTCACTCACACACACGCTCTCACTCACACGCTCTCACACACACGCTCTCACTCTCACACACACGCTCTCACTCACACACACGCTCTCACTCACACACACTCTCTCTCTCACACACACTCTCTCACTCACACACACGCTCTCACTCACACACACACGCTCTCACTCACACACACACGCGCTCTCACTCTCACACACACACTCTCACTCACACACACACTCTCACTCTCACACTCTCACTCACACACACACGCTCTCACACACACGCTCTCACACACACGCTCTCACTCACACACACGCTCTCACTCACACACACGCTCTCACTCACACACACGCTCTCACTCACACACACACGCTCTCACTCTCACACACACGCTCTCACTCTCACACACACGCTCTCACTCTCACACACACGCTCTCACTCTCACACACACGCTCTCACTCTCACACACACACTCTCACTCACACACACACTCTCACTCACACACACACTCTCACTCACACACACACTCTCACTCACACACACACTCTCACTCACACACACACTCTCACTCACACACACACTCTCACTCACACACACACTCTCACTCACACACACACACTCTCACACACACGCTCTCACACACACGCTCTCACACACACGCTCTCACACACACGCTCTCACACACACGCTCTCACACACACGCTCTCACTCTCACACACACGCTCTCACTCTCACACACACGCTCTCACTCTCACACACACGCTCTCACTCTCACACACACGCTCTCACTCTCACACACACGCTCTCACTCTCACACACACGCTCTCACTCTCACACACACGCTCTCACTCTCACACACACGCTCTCACTCTCACACACACGCTCTCACTCTCACACACACGCTCTCACTCTCACACACACGCTCTCACTCTCACACACACGCTCTCACTCACACTCACACACACACACACACGAAAGATACAGAGTGACAACAGAGAAAGAGAGAGAGAACCTGAATAGACATCAAGCCAAATGGTGTGTGCCCTGTAGTACTTCAGTCAGTATTTAAGCTCTTTACAGATGTTCCAGATGTGTAAAGAGGTTAAAGAGTAAATATTAAACCATACTCGGAATCAGCCTCAAAACCAGCACCTGCTAATGATGTGTAGATACGGTACTATCAACCTGAGATGTTTAGGTGTGTGTGTGTGTGTGTGTGTGTGTGTGTGTGTGTGTGTGGGGGTGTGTGGTTTAACTTACCATTCGGGTGGAACATTTTAGAGGCGAATCTCACAGTCGGAGGTTTGTTGGGATATTCTTCTGTAAACTCTACAGTCAGCTTGAATGTACCTGCACACACATTCGCATTCCTTAGAATAAGTTCAGTTTATAAACTATTTTAAATTCTACATATTAAGATGTAGGACACTTACCATCTTCAAACGGTGTTCCCTCAGGGCTGTGTTTAAAATTAAAAAAGAGAGAAGTGAGCACTTCAAATTAAAATAAAACAAACTATTAGCTTGATTTAATTTTGAGCAATAATATGATCTGATTTTATTTAATAGCAACGACTCGTTACTCCTAAAGCAGCGTTTATCACTCGGAGACCCGATTAACACTTAAAAGTGTGACTAAGTGTGAGGGAGGCGGGGCAGCTTGTGTGTGTTTTCAGTATTACTTGCTTGAGTGAGAACTGTGACATCATCATCAGTTACACAATGTGAATCTTATCCTGATTTAAAACCACAACTTCCTCTCAAATCTCCTACCCAAATATAACTGCGTTCCACACCATGATGTTGTTCTCAGATGGAGCTCCACTCACACCAGCTGGAGGATCCTCCTGTAGCCTGAACACACATACACACAAACAGACACACACACACACATGCACACACACACAAAACAAACATATACACACAAAAAAACAAACATACACACACACACACACACACACACACACACACACACACACAAAAACAAACACACACAGATAAACACACAATTTATATACATTTAATAAATACTATAGAACAGGTATCAGATTTATCAGGAAACCCAAATTAAGATTAGATGAAGTTTATTTTAAAGCTAATTTAAAGAGAACTCGTGTTTTTATTGTTTACGTTAATGAACTTTTAGTAACAACACTGTAATGCTAATTAGTATTAAGTTTAGCTAACTAGCTAGCTCACTGTTTCGCTATTATCACACTACATAATAGATCTATCGCCTCTCCCTGGGAAAATTATATACAATAAAATATTATAAAATACACAATTATAGATGTTTACGAGCGAATTAATGCCAAATAGCGAGTAATGACAAATACTCAAACTCCACCCCGGCCCACCTCTATTCGGCAAACCCCGCCTCCTGCCTCAGGATTGGTCGGTACTTCATATACGAGCTCCCGATTGGCGCGCCTAATCAACACGTCACTAACCAATCACGACAGAGAAGGCGGGATTTGTCTGAATACGGGTGTTCGGAGACCTGACACCTCCCCCGGCTTTACTGTAAAATCATAAACCTCACCGTTTAAAATCCCTCATGAGTCTTCGTCTAGCAGGAGTAGACATGACTAATTAAGGTGAAAGATTTAAGTGTAGAATAGTGTCGCAACCCCGAACCGCTTTGTTAAGTAATTATAACTAAAGCTAACGCTAAGAGCTAAGCGGCTACGCAACACTCACCAACTAGGGTTCTGCGTATGACGTCAGAGTTCGGATTAAACCATTCTATTCACATAAAAGGGTGTGAACAAGGTGGGCGCGACCCTGAATCTGTTGAAATAACTTGGTACTTAAAGCAGCAGTGCGTTGCTAATAAAATTAGTTTGTTTTAGTTGGCAAAATGTTTAAATATGTGTATTAAAGACAAAAATGATTTGCTGTTAGTAGATGATTCTTGAGAGTCCTCCACCCGTACTCTTCTTCTTAGTACAGTCTGTAGGACAGACGCAGGAGTGACGTATGTTGGTTACTGTTTTGGTAATACGGAAGTGCTGCGGCGGAAAGGTCACTGAAAACACACACACACACACACACACACACACACACACACACACACACACACACACACACACACACACACACACACACACACACACACACACACACACACACACACACACACACACACACACACACACACACACACACACACACACACACACACACACACACACACACACAAAATTCACTTGACATTTATTTGTATAGCGCTTTTTACAATTGACGTCGTCTCAAAGCGGCTTTACAGAACATAAACGTAGAAAAATTTTTATTATAAAGAATAATATAAATATTAATATAATACAAAATTCAAGAATTAATATTAGATATATTTAAATGTGTATTTATATTTAAATGTGTATTTATCCCCAATGAGCAAGTTTGAGGTGACTCAGGTGACTGTGGCAAGGAAAAACTCAATTGAATGGTAAAGGAAGAAACCTTGAGAGGAACCAGACTCAAAGGGGAACCTCATCCTCATATGGGTGACACTGGAGGGTGTGATTATAAATATACAGTCAAACAAAAAGACCACATGGAGTTGGCAGAGTCTATACTCAGTATAGCAGAGTCCAACTGGAGCTGTTAAATCTCTAGATGCCTCATCGAGTCGGCCTCATCTCAGCAGAGGTCCAAAATCTTCATCGCATGGAAGACAATCGGAGCTGGTACAATTTCTGTATCCCTCGGGATGGGTAGAAAGAGAGAAGCAGTGGAGAGGAATTAACGTAAATGATAATGTGCATTTGGTCTGATGTATTAGAGTACAGTATTATGGGATGTATTATTTGTACGCCTGACTAAAGAGATTAGTTTTTAACCCACATTTAAACTGGGAAAGTGTGTCTGAGCCCCGAACACTATCAGGAAGACTGTTCCAAAGTTTGGGAGCTAAATATGAAAACCACCTTTAGTAGACTTAGATATTCTGGGAACTACCAGGAGTTCTGAGTTTTGTTATCTCAGAGAGCGTGAAGGATTGTAACGTGTTAGAAGACTAGTTAGATACATGGGAGCTAAACCATTAAGAGCCTTGTATGTAAGTAGCAGCAGTTTGTAGTCAATTCTAAACTTAACTTAAGGTAGCCAGCCATTTTAGAAATGATAAAATTGGGGTTATATGATAATATTTTATTGTCCTAGTGAGAACTCTGGCAACTTCATTTTGGACTAACTGTAGCTTATTAATTAAAGATGCAGGACAACCACCTAGTAACGCATTACAATAGTCCAGTCTAGAGGTCATGAACGCATGAACTAACTTCTCAGCATCAGATACAGATAGGATGTTTCTCAGCTTGGCAATATTTCTAAATCACCTCTAAACTCTACACTTGATTCAGGTGTTTAAACATCTTGTTAGGTTTGTTCACATGGTGTGGATGTTCACTCAGACTACACAAAATAAAAATAACTCAAAAGTAATGGAGCAACTGGGTCAGGGAAACCATTTTTATTTAGACTGAACAATAGACAATTTCAAAGCAAAGTTTGTAATAAAAATCTCCAACAGCAGAAATCACTTATTACGCTGTGATGAACACTGATATGCTGTTTGGCAGAAACACTGTGTGATTCATACATACTGTGGAAAAACGTAGCACACTCTGGAGGAAGGGGGGATTATTTCCAGAGTGAGTATTAGTAGTAGAATGTTTTTTTTATGCACTGGTATAAACATTGACACAGACTAAAGTTAGTGTTAATCAATCAGGAACATCATGATTATTATTTATATAGCTATCTGCTAGCAAGGTTTGGTAGAAACAGAAGGGAAGTGCTTCCGTAAGAGTGCTCAGTACTAGCAGGTATGAAGTGATCTCTGCTCTACACTCAAATATTTTAATAATCAGTTTTTAAAATGCTTTAAAAAGGTCCAGATGGAGGTCGAAGTTCATTAGTGCATCATAACATGATATCTAATGTTTGTATTGATGCATCCCTACTCTTAACTAGAGCTTCTCTCTCTCTAAGACCCATGAAAGAGGTGCATGATGTGGAAGAACGTGTGGTCGTACTGCTCCTCAGCACCGACCGACTTCTCGTCCTCCATGTTCTCCTCTGCATCTCCGAATCCACCGAGTCTCACAGAGATGCTGCCGTACTCGGTCACACCAGTGTTTCCTGGCGTTGGAAAGAAAAAACCAAGCTTTTAAGCCTTTAAGGACAAGTTTGTTTTTTCAAGTGCACAACAATTTTCTGAGAATTACTCTATCAGCAATCAAGCACTTTGTTCATTTAATTATTTATTTATTCAGATTTTTTGAGATTTACAGCATTCAGAGCATAAATAGGATGCTAGTTGAAAGAGCTGAAAAGGCTTTAGTAAAGCAGATCTCTCTCACTTCTGCTCCTGAGATTAACTACCCGAGATTTAAAGATGAGCAACAAACTAAAAAAACACATCACACATCAGGCTGAGACATTTAATGATAAAACAGAGTAATAAACACATACATACAAGCGAGTGCTTTGTCTTCCTGAAAACTATCTGCCATGCACTGAAAATGTGGATTAACTTCATGCTCACGTACGTGTTTCTATTATTGCAAATGAACTTGTTTAACAACTCAATGGCCATCAAAGCTATAAAAACATATTTCCCTTTTAGTTACAGACATGTAAAAAAAAATACAGAAAAAGATATAAATCAAGAAGAATTTGGATTAAACATCATTGTAAATATAAACAAATATATCAAAGCTACATTCATTAATGATTAATACATTTATAGTTAGGGATTAAGATCATTTAAAATAAAGGTCATTCCTCATTTACTGAATTCCTCACGTCACACTTGAGGAGGGGGAGGAAACAGAAAAACGACCAAATCAGGGAAATTATTATGCATCTTCCAATAGATTAATAAGGTGCCAGTAATTTTGTCCTCATTGAAAGCCTGGGGTTTTTCCTTGGTTTGTTCTAAATCGTCTCAGCCGATGCAGCATGTGCGTTTTTTGTATGTATTTCAATGGGTTTTTTTTTTGTTAAATTGGTGTGAGATTGACACAAATACGGTATAATGTGAGTATAAACCATCAGTAACGATATGAAGCCATGTAATAAATTGATCTCTAGACCTAAAAGTTTACACTCGCTCTCGCCTGATTTCGTACGTTTTATATGCATTTTCTCAACATGTATTTTAATGAATGTCACGATTCTTGTAAATTCAGAATTAATTTTCCGTATCTAGGTTAATAAATGACGTCCGCATTATAAAATAAAAAACAATGACAATAAAAACAAACTATTTATCCCCTCATCAGATCTCACACACACACACACACACACACACACACACACCCCACCAAAATAAAACTCCCCCACCAGCCCAGCTAAGGCCTACAGGTAAGCATAGGAGTTAGTGCAGCGACAGGGTATCTGCATTGCAGCCACAGTGAAGATCTCCATCTCTTTAGGAGCCGAGGTGGAGTCCTCCATCCGTAGCCCCTCGTTCTGCTCCACCAAGCCGGTGGGGGCAAATGACCCGGTTAGGGATCCGTTCCCACCTGTGGTGCTGCTCAGCGCTGGTCCGAACTGTGTGTGCGTCGTGTCCATCAGGTTCTCTGTGCCAGGGCTGTTCATCTCGTTTCTAAGCTTCATCTGAAGGTCCAGATCTGCATTCAAATGGAGAGTATGTAGGAGACAAGGGTAAATAACAAGGTTAATGTATCTGGTGGTCTGGGAAAACACACTGGATTGTCACTAAGGTATCAGATGGTCAGTTTTTCTGCCTTTAGTATACAGTGTCGCTTGAAAGTTTGTGAACCATTTAGAAATGTCTATATTCCTACACGAATTTGACCAAAAACATCATCAGATTTTCACAGTCCCAAAAGCAGACAAAGTGAACACAATCAAACAAATCGGACAAATATATTATACTTGGTCATATTTTATTCAGGAAAATGTTCCAATATTTTATATCTGTAAGAAGAAAAAGTATGTGAACTTCTAGATTTAGTTCTTCATTTCAAGGTCAAATTCGATTCCATCTGATTTCAGTCAATGGGATGACAATCAGGTCTGGATAAGGGTCCTATTTCATTTAAAGAACAAAGATAAATCAAAAGTCTGATGTTCATGACACAAGTTGTAGTGGAAACATGTGCAAAAACAAAGGGGATTTCTGAGGACTTAAAAAAAAAAAAAAGTTATTTTTGCTCATCAGGCTAGAGAAGGTGACATCATCTCTTAAGTGTTTGGACTCATCATCATATAGATTCTGTAACATGTAACAGTCTGTTGAGTCAGAAAGGAATACAGAGAACTTCTAATCAACTAAAGGCTTCTTTTACTTAATGTTCATGAGTCTGCCATCAGGTGAACACTGAACATCCTCAGTGTGCAGGGCACAGTCACAAGGAGAAAGTCTCTACTCTCTAAAAAGAACATGTGAAAAAGCCAGAGGACTATTGGAAAAATAATTAGTTCAGGAATGAAACCAAAATAAAACTTTGCTTTAAAATGAAAAGCGTTATTTTTGAAGAAATGAAAATACTGAATTCCAGCATAACCTTATACCATCTGTAAAACATAGTGGTGGTAGTATCATCTGGACCAGGAGATTACCATCATTGATGATGGTAATAAGACATCTGTCCATGAACTAAATCTCAAGAGAAAATGGGTCATAAACCAAGAGCATACAACTTAAACCGAAAATTGCAACAGGACGCGTTTTCTAAAGTTTTTAATGTATTTCCCAAAAGTGACTATAAAATTAATGTCATCGATACTCTATCATTTTGGATGTCATGAACAATAAAGCTCTGGATCCCATTCTGATTTGAGGCCCATGCTTCGTCTGATCTCATGCTGTGGAGAGTCACATCAATTCAGTTTATAATCAGAGAGCGGCTTTTAAAATGTCTCTTTGTTGTCAAAACAGAGAGGAAAATTGTATAAATGTTTAAATGTTTACATTTATATGTTTAAATGGTAAAAAAACCTAAATAAATTGATTTACCAAACAGAACAGGAGTGAATCACTCAGTGATCACACTCAGTTCCTGTTGTAAACATTAATGTTGTACAATTTGCTATAATGTTATTTTTAAAATAAATTCGATTGGAATGAAATCTTTAAGCAATTTGTAATAAAGCTTTTGTTCACATGCGAAATGTTTTGTGGTAGAAATGTGGGATGTAGTAGCTCAGTGGTTAAAGTGTTCGACTACTGATCGAAAGGTCATTTGTTCGAACTGCAGGGCCACTGAGCAAGGCCCTTAACCCTCAATTGCTTAGGTGTATAAACTGAAATAAGAAAATGTAAGGTCACTCTGGATAAGAGTGTCTGCTAAATGCTGTAAATGTAAATGTATTCCCAGACCATGATTTTCCTCAGACTTACCGCTGGTTCTAGCCTTTTTAAACTGACTGGACTCGATGCAGTTGAGCGAGCGCTTTCTACTGGGTGTGCCGTTAACGAAGCCACGCATCCGCTCCACAGAGTTATTGGTGGAGAAGCCGTTAAAACAGCCGAACACCTGCTGGTTCTGGGTGTTGGACAGCAGTTGAGCGCACCCTGCGAAGCCCTGGGCGTGGGCTAGGTCGGCTCCAGTCAGTCCACTAGCGTTCCTCAAGCTGCGCAACGATAAAATTCATGTGTTAGCGCTCCTGATCTACTGTGGTGACTCACACACAGACACACACTCACACACACACTCACACACAAAAACACACAAATACATACAGATCCTTTCCTGCCTTTCATAACAAGTAGGATTTAACATGTAGCAAATATAATTTTGAACAAATAAAGAGGTTTGACTGCAACAGATCTTCAGAACAAGCCTGAAACCATGTAGAGCTCAGAACTGATGGAGAGGTGAAGCAGAGGATCAAGTTATCAAACATTCAAAGATTTGTGATTCAAACATGAGGCAAGAAAAGTGAACAATGAGAATAAGGCTAACACTTCATGTACTTTTAGTATGTATCCTTTCCCTACAAGTGTGTGTAGTGTATCTTTAAAAGGTTTGTAAACTACATGGACATTATCAAGTGAGAGACACAAAGGAAAAACACAATGGAAAAGAAAGAGAGCACTCTGCTAAACATGAATCCTGCAAAGATCATCAGTTTGGGTTGGAATCCGTTCAGCAAATACGGATGTATGAACATGTGAAAGATGAAAGTCTTCAGAATGGCCTCTATGGAGATAAAGACAAGGTGGATTGCTGTGATAAGTTTTGGAGTCAAGGTGAGGTCAGAAATGCAGAATGTGAAGCAGAACATCTTCTGAAGGCTTGAATGGATTAGACACATGAGGAACAGGTGTGCTGAGGCGGGAAGAATTTGGACAAGAGCGAGGCAGACATGTGAACATGAAATGTAACCAAAAATTCATGGCAGTAAAAAGTCCGGGCTAGATCCTGACAATACTTCGCTTCGAGGCACGGCTCCTGACGCGCCAATCCCGTATCATGCCAGAAAAGTCTGGGGGAACCATGATCTGGGTGAGATATACGAGAGGGAGCAAGGCACACGGTGAGGCGGGTGGGAGGTGGGGGGAACCCACATCCAGAAAGGGAGGGGGGTGAGAAAAATCACAAAAGCTGTGGACAGACCCACGTCCAGAAATGGGGGGAGCGAGAAAAATACTCCGCCACCTCCACCACAGGAGCAAAAAAATAAAAAATAGAAGCCCGATGGGTCTGAGAGTGGCAGAATCTTCTATTGTGGATGAAGTTTCTCCTCATCTAAATAACCAGAAAGTTATCCATGGATATTAATATCTTAATTCCAAGATGAAGGGTAAAATATTGATCAGGAATGTTTGAAGAATTAGGAGAAACCTTGAGGAGAACATTAAAAAAAAAACAAGTAAATAATGAAAGAAGAAATTTAAGTCTGCGTGTTGAAAAATGTTTATGTGAAAACAAGCTGTAGAAGGAAACCATCTGCTTCTTATAGGAGTTCTGTCCTAAATGTCTCGAACAAAGATGTGAGAATATACTGTACAAGGCTCAAATTTGTAAATGAAATAATTCAATTCACTCTTATATGTATAGTGAGATTAAACTCTGATTTTCTGTTGCAGTCATGGAACCAACTAAAACACATGAATGAACAAACTGTGGTTTCTGCACTTACCCCAACATTCAGCGAATCCTGCTTAATTCCCCAGTAATCCAAAATGTAGCCATAAAAGTCAGTTACGCATCACAGACCTTCTGAAATGTTCTGCTTATCGAAATAAATATTACATTTAACTCTATTTATAAGAATATTCCTATTTGTCCTTATTAAGTCATCAATCTTTCGACTGTTTATACTGGACCGGTATTTTCTTTATTGTAGTTTTATCACATTTGTTGTTTAAAAACCAAACCTTGTGGTGTATATAATTTGAAACTTGGACATTTTATTCTTACTAAAATCTTATTTTGAAAGGAATTACACTGAAATACAGATGGTTCATTATTAATTATACTCTTATTAAAAATTGTGGCTCTGTGTTGCTCGTGTGTGAAAATGAACTAGTGCTGCTTTGTTGCTTGTTAGTGTGTACACAGAAACTTCAAAAAGAAATGGACTATGGATGCAGTTTCTCCTCCTCATTTCTCTCCAGCATTTTATTTTTTACTAAAATTTAATTTTAATAATAAATTGTTATAAAAACACTGAAATACAAATGGCTCAGACTGCAGTTTTCATGTAATGTCTCTGACCTGGATTTTGATCCTTGTTTTGACAGCCACTTTTTTCCCCTAAGCAGATCCTTTGAATTTTTTTCCCCGGGCTTTGGCTCATTGTTCAGTTAGAACATTTGTTTTCATCCTAAATGCTGAGGTCTGGTTGAATAAAGCAGGTTCTCCAGAACTTATATTGGCTTATAACTTGCTTATTTAAATGTTGCATCTAATCATAAAAGATTTCCACTTCCTCCTGAAAAAAAAAGAAAACCTTGAATAATGCTACCACCACCGTGCTTCATCACAGGAAGGGTGTTAGCTGGGTGTTGGGCGGTATTCAGTTTCCACCAAACATAAAGCTTTGGCTTTAGACCAAATGGCTCCATCACAAAAATCATTTAACTAAAAGCTGTCCTATCTCAGAAGGAGCTTTTGCTGTCCTATATGCTCTCAGGGAAGAAGTCATGATGATGTGTTGGTCTGAAATACAGGCTCTCCCATTTCAACCAACCAGCGAGCTTGTAGACACTTCTCTTTCTCTTCCAGTAATTCAGTTTGGCCTGACATTAGAAGTGCCATATTTTTACTCAGTTCTTGGAAGCTCTATGTGTGTGTGTGTGTGTGTGTGTGTGTGTGTGTATATATATATATATATATATATATATATATAATGTTTAAATCGGATTCCATTCTAGACTACTCTGATCACAATATTAAATGTGTGGACTGATCAATTGTAAAATCAATGTAATGCTTAAAATTTCCTGACTGATTTCCACTGTATCCACACGTGTTGATTGAGGGCTGCGTTTTATTGTGTGAGACCAACAAAAGATTCATTGTTGTAACATGTACAAGACTTTGGCATTTTTTCGTGTAGATAAAATTGAACAGTAAAAAATAGCATTTTATAAATAATACTAAAATAAATAAAATAATACCATAATAAAATTTCTACTGTTGTAAAGCCTTTATCTGTCTGTGAAGCGTAACCAACCAGTTCCAAATTATTAACGGATATTTATCAAAGCCATTTTATTTAAAATCGTTTGCTCATCCATGAATTTATTTATCCAAATACAATTCTTCTTCATTATCCTTTAACATATTTGACTTTCTAAAACCATGACAAACACATTCAACACACACACACACACAAATGGATCATCAAATCAAATATCTAACACAAAACATTTTGAATGGAAATTAAGACGTCATACATTGTTCACATGATTAGACCCCCCTCCCCCCACTCGATTCCTAACACATCTGATGAGATAAAAATAATAAAACTTAAACAAAACAAATAAAAACGAATGCATCCACACAGTTTTGTGATCAAACAGGAGAATCATCAACCGAATTAATCATCAGAATAATTCAGCAAGGTGGGTTTCATATTAAAGGCTGAGGTATAGATGTGAGAAATCTGAGGAAAATATTTTTTATGAATGTGCATCAAGAAAAACTCTCTTTAAACTGAAGAATTTTTAGGTTGAACCTTATTGTTAGCCTGTTTTTCAACAGGAATATATATACACACACACACACACACACATGTATATACTAATTTTGAATCTATAAACTTAACATTTTGAACATTTTGGACTGACTTATAGAGAACATTATCAGGTTGTGTTCAGTTTATTCATGTTTATGGACAAAATTAAATAGACAGAAATCTAGTCTAGTAATATTTATTTGTTTTATTTTAACTTACATTTCTATTTTTTAAACTGTGTTTATATTTTATTTAGTGTAATTTTCTATTTTTTTTATTAATTCAAATGTTAATTCGTAAGTATTTTTTATTAAAAAATTTTGGAAGTAAAAATATATGTGTTCAACTAAAGAATCATTTTAAAGCATTAATAAGCATTAAAAAAGTCTCTATTTTTAAAATTCCACTATTTGACTAACAATTTGAATTTGAACAATTTTAACAATTTAACATCTGAATGTTCTAAGAGAATTTACTTCACACATTATACTGATCATCCATATTAAAGAAGCATCTTTAGTTTACATCAATTTTATACGGGTTACAACTACACAAATATAATTATTCATAAATAGAACACTTCATATAGCACATACAAATGTGTATTTTTAAAGTTATTACATCTACATCAAAAGTAGATTATTACATCCTTTACACACATCCTTCTTGAACTGATCACATTTTTCTCAGATCTCTGACATCTTTTGCTCAAAATAATTTTAGTATTTAGTCAGCCATCTTAATTTCTTGAATATCTTTAATTTGACCAGAGTTAAAAAAAAAAAAAACGTTGAATACAGAATGTTTCTATTTTTGTACATTAATTTTTCATTCCGCAATATAAACTGAGCCAAAACACTATATCAATGTAGATATTACTAAAAAAGATAAGACAAAATATATTTTTTGTGGATTATAGAACTGTAATTTAAAATCTTTCTATTTTAATCTAAATAAATAACCAAACTCTATTAAAAAACAAAAAATACTTCTATCTAACATTTAAACAGCCACATTCTTATGGATTTAAAAGAAGAGCCTTATGGCAAGCAGTTAAACTATTATTCTATTACTTAAATCCTATGGAAGACACACAATTAACTTTTTATCCTACATTTACAACTCATCTGAAGAATCTTGCTCAAATTTGTAACTATGTTTTTTGTCATAACTATCCTGTTTTCTGTGCATTACATATATGTAACTCACTATATACTACAATTATAATCTTTATAATTCATACTTTAACCAACAGACCCTGTAACCTGTGCTCATTAGTACAGATCATGATGTCATTGGCGCCTTTTAAAATCGTTCATTCGTTCAAGTCTGAAGCTCTGATTTATCTTATTATAAAAGATTTGTCTCAAGAGTTACTCAGTATGCTTCTATATTACATAGACAACAATTTATGTATTAGATGAAATGTATGAATCTGTTTAGCTACTACAACAACTCCGGAATGACTTGGTAATTTGTAATATAGTTAATGTGTGTAAAAAAAGTTATAAATACTAGACATTTATGAAGCTCAATCTGAAATATTTACCGCATAAACAATAATACTGATGAAATAAATGTCTGTTAATTACAAGACAGTAAAAGTGTGTATAGAAAATATATTTACATATAGGAAATATTGTACATATCTCTAGTTAGTAATGGTATTATGAGTGTACAGTAGTATTACAAAAATGTATACAATAATTTAATTGTTTAATATAATATTAAAATGTTAATACCAATTAAAATCAGGAAATTCACTTTCTATCTATCTCGCTCTACATAATAACAGACATACTAAATTTTAAATGTATTATATATTTGAGATGTCTGTGGAATGTAGCATAGTTATTCTCTATATTAATTTTTTTTTATTTTGTAGAAGCTACGAAGCCATAACAGTTATTTTTGTTTGTTTTTAAAACAAAAAACTATACTATACAAATACTATACAACAGAAACAAATACCATACTAGAGGATTATGAAACCCACCACGCTGCAACTATTATAAAATTTAGTAATTACAATAAAATCATTTTATAGAATTTTGATAAGGCTGGTTGATGGATGCATTCATTCTTTTTTTTTTTACTCTTCTGAAATATTTTGCTTCACTATTTGAAGAACTCCCTGTCGTTACCGTCTTATCCTAACACATCCTAGACCTAGTGGCATCTTTTTAAACCATGCTCTTTATTCTGGGCTGTGAAAAGGCAAACTGATTAGACCTTTTCTACACATGAAAAGTCCTATGGTTAGTTTACAGAAATAAAAAAATAAAAAAGAAATAAAACAAATACAAAGAAAAAAAAGACAGTTTTGATTTAAGGGCATAATTTTAGCAAAGCATGCAGGACTAAGAAATAAACTATATCTAAATTAAAAAAAATCTTGTCTTCTGATACTTGTCTATGTACAAAAGATTTCCTATCAGTAAAACCAATCACCGCAAGAAATACCTCAACAGTTTGCCAGAGTGTAGATACTGAAGGGAGCGATAGTGAGAACACTCCTAATGCCACAACAGTGCAGTTTCGTTGAGGGAACTTGGAGTGAGTCAGCAGTGTCTATTTGGAATGCTCTCCCCCTTTTCTAGGATTACTTGAAAAAGTCAAGTCATTTCGAATTCAATGGCTGTAAAAACATTAAGACGTGTAGATTTTCTCTAAACTTTTTTTCTTTTTGGCAACAATTAACAATATAAAATGAGTTCAATCTGCAGGGTTTGGCTGTAATTGTGTCACTTTCCTAAGGATAAAAGTGACAAGATTAACAAAACATTGTTTTATTATTATTATTTTTAAAAATCATTGAATCATGGAAAATAACTCTGCAGATGACAGTTTTTTCTTTTTAAACAAAACAAAAAAAATGAGCACCTATACGCAAAAAAGTCTCTTTAAAAAGAAATAAATAAATATAAAGAAGACAGGATAAATTAGAGTTAAGGCAATGTACAGTTCTGAGGTTGTTACCCCTAATGCTTTCACTGAAACATTTCTAAACTCTTTTATATGGAGGATTCTAAAAATGGCTCTTTTTTGTATGTTAGATTTTGTGTAAAAAACTTTTTGTTTGCCTGCTTCTGAAATAGTTTTCTCAGATTTTGCTTGATTATTTTTGTTATTATTATTTTTGGTAAATCTTCACTTCTTTTATCATTTGTAGCATATTATAGCAGTAGACACAACTGGATAATTAATCTGGAAACTCTGATTTAGATGCAATAATCAGAAAGTGTTTAATCAAAAATCAGTGCAAGAAATCATCCCATGATGCTCAGCTCCGAGAATCAGAGGAGCCAAAAAGAGTGGAACGCTGGATTAATATCGTAAATCCTTCCTTTCTTCTTTTCCTGCATAGCAAAGTCACACTTAGACCAGACATAGGACATGTCTGACTTTGAGCTGGAAAGGACAATTTTCTGAGATGTTTGCTGACGCTGATGTGTTGTTCTTTAAAAGAATGTGGAAAGGAATAGAAACGGACATTATTCTGTAAATTCCAAGCACTTGCAGAATGAGTTGCAGAACTCTTTTCCAGTCTGAAGTCTGAATTAGAAATAAAGAAATATAAAGAGGAACAGATGGAGGTTTTCATCATTTCTTTACTGGATGTTTCTTTTTCAGTTCTTCAGTGTGGATGTAAGTGGAGAACAATTAACCATGAGGTATAATATTGAAATTTAACACAATAAAGGATATAAAATAAGTTAATATGCTGTTCTTCATTGTAGGTTCATGATCCATGTCTTCAGGTCCTCTACTTCAGAACATGTTCAACAAGCAAATTCAAGTTTTTTTTGATGAATGTTATTTTTTTTTTTAAAAATTGTCATCTCAGCCTTTGCAGGTTAAATATCCAGATGAAAAATAATCAATATTTAATAATGAATTAGAATTTTATATCTATTTTTTTGTATTCCTCATACATTTATGCTTTAGGAAAAAAACGAAAACGAACTTGCTTGAATTTAAAATCTATATTTTTACTTTGATCTCACTACAATTTTACAAAGATTGCATGAGAATGTTAAGAATGTAATTTTAAAACGTTTAAATACAATGATTCCAATAAAATTGTCGTGTAATATCTTTCATGAAATAATTTAGATTTCTATTTAAGAATTTGATTTGTATAAATTTAATTTCATTTAAAAATGAATTTAAATTTGTAATGCATTATTTTAGGTCAAATGTGTAATGCATTATTTACTTCAAATCCACAGAAAGACACAGATGAAAGGCTTTATATAAAAGGTTTAATGCAATTGGCATTGATATAGAACATTCTACAAGCTCATCTCAATAAATTAGAATGTTGTGGAAAAGTTCATTTATTTCAGTAATTCAACTCAAATAGTGAAACTTGTGTATTATCTAAATTTAGTACACAGAATGAAGTAGTAGAATGAAGTTTTTGGTTCTTTTAATTGTGATGATTCTGTCTCACATTTATCAAAAACCCACCAATTCACTATCTCAGAAAATAAGAATATGGTGACATGCCAATCAGCTAATCAACTCAAAACACCTACAAAGATTTCCTGAGCCATCAAAATAGTCTCTCAATTTGGTTCACTAGGCTACACAATCATGGGGAAGACTGTTGTCCAGAAGACAATCATTTACACCCTTCACAAGGAGGGAAGGACACAAACATTCACAGAGTTCTGTAATCAAGCATGTTAATAGAAAGTTGAGTGGAAGGAAAAAGTGTGGAAGGAAAAGATGCAAATCCAACCAAGAGAACCGCAGCCTTGAGAAGCTTGTCAAGCAAAATCCAGTCAAGAACCATCCATTTGGGTGAACTTCACAAGAGATGGACTGAGGCTGGGGTCAATGCATCAAGAGCCGCCACACACAGACGTGTCAAGGACTTTGGCTACAGTTGTCGTATTCCTCTTGTTAAGCCACTCCTGAACCACAGACAATGTCAGAGGCATCTTAGCTGGGCTAAGGAGAATAGGAACTGGACTGTTGCCCAATGGTCCAAAGTCCTCTTTTCAGATGCGAGCAAGTTTTGTATTTCATTTGGAAACCAAGGTCCTAGATTCTGGAGAAGCTCATAGCCCAATTTGCTTGAAGTCCAGTGTTACGGTTCCACAGTCTGCGATGATTTGGTGTACAATGTCACCTGCTGGTGTTGGTCCACTGTGTATTTTGAAAACCAAAGTCACTGCACCCTTTTACCAAGAAATTTTAGAGCACTTTATGCTTCCTTCTGCTGAGCAGCTTTTTAAAGATGCTGATTTTATTTTCCTGCAGGATTTGGCACCTGCCCAGACTACCAAAAGCACCAAAAGGTGGTTAAATGTCCATGGTGTTGGTGTGCTTGACTGGCCAGCAAACTCATCAGACCTGAACCCCATAGAGAATCTATAAGCTATTGTCAAAAGGAAAATGAGAAACAAGAGACCAAAACATGCAGATGAGCTGAAGGCCATTGTCAAATAAACAGGTGGGTTCACACCACCTCAGCAGTGCCACAGACTGATCACCTGAGGCAGTAATTAAAGCAAAAGGAGCCCCAACCAAGTATTGAGTACATATACAGTAAATGAACATACTTTCCAGAAGGCCAACAATTCACTAAAATATTGTTTTTATTGAACTTATGAATTATTCTATCTTTTTGAAATAGTGAATTAGTGTTTTTTTGTTAAATGTGAGCCAAAATCATCACAATTAAAAGAACCAAAGACTTAAACTATTTCTTTTTTTTTTTTATTTAAGTAAAAAGGTATTGCTTCTACCACACCTTAATTTCATTTAAATAAAGTAAATAAAAAGAGCCATTTTTTCCTCCGGTTCCGACCTGGTACTGTACATTAATACTAAACCTGAGGTACTGCCTGACTTGGGTGTTTATGAATTTCTAAACCTGTCACAGGAAAACATACTTACAACATTCTTCAGTACTGCCTTAACCTGCAGCAACCCTACTAGTACTACTAAAATATACAGTCATACAGCAATTACAAACACACATCTTAGCAACTCCTGTCTGAGTGACTGCAGCGTGCACATTTCATCATGGTCTCAGGAGCAAACGAACATTTTTGGTACTAAGTTCAAAGTAGACATTTTTAAAGAACAGTGAGTCTGAATGCCATGTTGTTCACAAAACATCGGTTTCACCAGCGTGACTCTGAACCTAGTGTGTTTAAAGCTGAAAATAGAATGAAACATCAAATTTGATGTGTTAAGATTTGCATTAAAAGAAATGCGGAAGCAACGGGCATGTATAGATAAATGCAGTAAAGTGTAATGCATTACTGACATTTTCTGCACCAGTGTACTAGTGTACTGCCATGTAGAAATAAAAATAGTTCATAGGCTTAAGGATATGTTTAGTGTTAACCAAAATTAAATGTAATTAATTAAAAAACAATTCCGTTATAATATATATAATTTGTTTGAGTTATGGAACAAAACCTAACCACATAGATATGTGCATAGATTAACTTAAATTGTTAACTATACATAATCCCTACAATAATTTTTAAAAATAATTGAAATGATCAACTTTTGGCATTCAGAGTCAAAAATGGATAGATTTATTAAGCAGGAAACTAACAGCAGGAAACTGTAAGAATAGGAGCAATATCTGCTGTTTCACAGATGACATCACTGTTTTAATACTTAAAAGAACTTTTAATGTGAGAATCTGAGTTTATCAGGCGATTTCGATATCAAAACACACATATATACACAAGATGCGTTATATTAATTAGACTTTTTTTTTGCTTGGTAACCTGAAAACATTTTAGACTGTGGACCTTTTAAACTTGCATATTAATATTACATTTATTTAATTTCAGATACACATTTTTACCTAGAAACCTAAAGATCTTAACAATTTTGTGTATTATTTTCCAATTCTGTGTACATTTAATAGTATAATAACATAATAGTATTTATAATAAATAATTGATTCAACACTTTGCAGCAATTCTCCTCTGTCAATTCTTACATTTTTCCTCAAGGCACTATACATTGTTTTGTTTTTTTTAACTGATTCTTTGATAGAAACTTCAAAGCACTTTTGTATGGCGCTGTGCATAAGGGTGTCTGCCAAATGCCATAGATGGAAATCTAAATTCTCAATTAAGTGAATCTTTTATTGTTTAAAATATACATTAACCAACGGCTGTATACAGACATAACGCTATAATTACAAGGATATTTAATATTAAGCCTAATCATATGATGCTAAGAAATTAGCTGTAACATATTTAAGATATGTGATTATTGTTCGACTTAAAAACAAATTTTTCAAGTTTAAAACTTTACTAAATCCATATAGCATAAATATGCATCTGGGAAACAGCAGATTCTGAAAAATTCAACAGCATTACAGAAGCATTTTAATAGACATTTGTCATTTCTCAGTGTGAAGCGATACATAATGGTGAGAAACATCATTCAGAAATTAGGTGTGTCTGTAATGTTTCAGTGTCAGGTATCACAAACTGGATTGCTAGCTGACACATGCTAAAGGATCGCGATGATCCATCAGGCTCTGCAAGAAGCTTTCTCTCATGTACTTAATTATGGAAAGTTATAACTAACACGCCTTTCTAAAACTTGTCACTTCCTGGTTCAGGTCTTAAGAGCAGAAGAAAATGTAGCATGATGAAAGCTAGAAATCTTAGATGAGCCGAATTACTATGGTCATTTTAACAGGACTGCACTATTTAGCTTAAACATTTAATTAATCTAACTTTGACTTACTCTCGATAAAATCCATACACCGGTCAACACTTAAGAGATTTACAGCAAACTTGCACCAACTTTAAGAAATATTCATTAATGACTATAAAATGTATAAAAAGCATTGCTATCAATTTAGAAACTTTTTTTAAACCACTCACATGTTTCCCACCTACTTTGCATCACTCAACAATGTAAAGGACTATCTAGAGCTCGAGTAAAGCATCTGTGCTTTGAAACGATGAGGAAATGTGCACTTCATTCTGCAGCGCTTCATCATTACATCATACTTACCAAAATAAAAACAAGGAAAAGGTTTAAAAAATGAAATTGGCATTTCCTCAGCACATGATGGCATTTATAACAAACAATATTAAAACAAACACACTTTCCAAATCGGACATTTAACTAACATCAGAGAAAGATTTCATTAAAAAACAAAACAAAAACAAATCAACTTCCATCTGGAGAAATATTCCAAATAGGACTCTCATCAAAAGTTTAACGTGTGTGTGTGTGTGTGTGTGTGTGTGTGTGTGTGTGTGTGTGTGTGTGTGTATAGGCATTAGCTAAGAAAAGATATTTATATAAACAAGTGCTAGTAGTATTAATAATAAGTTACAATATATAAGTACGAATACAATAAAGTAACTGTTTTTTTTTGCAATAATATATTTGATGAACATAAAGTGCATGTTTATTGAAAAAATAATGAATATACATATGAGTTTAATCACATAATAATGTAGGTGAAGTGAGTTATTTGTGTATACAATATTTACAATAACAATATAAGAATTCTGTTTAAAATAGACATAACATTTATAGTATCAAGATACTTGTGTGTTTATAATAATGTATATAAAGTTTTTTTCGATAATATTGTACGTGCATTATGTGTAATAATGTATATATAATGGATATAAATGTTTCATTTACATAAAATGTATTTAAACTAGGTGTTATTGTAAAGAAATAACAATACTAATAATACTACTACTATTATTAATAATAATAATAAAAAAAATGTGCGTGCTTATATCACTTAAACAGTAATAAACTAACCAAAGTCAGTATTTTTGGGTGACTCTTTAAAACTAAAAATAATTCTGACTAAGTCTAAGTCAGAATGGAATTAACAGTAAGGTAAGAAAAATTAAATAAAATATATAAGAAACCCTAAAAAAATAAATAAAGTTACATAAGAAATAAAGTGGTAGTCAGGTGATGAAGTAAAATTTACACCTGGATCGTCACTGTACATTGTGAGAGAAGTACTGTGTTACTGTGAAAACTGAGGTGTTTTGATGAGAGTCCTAAGTGAATAAAATGTGCCAGAGGAGTGTTTTCAGTAATGCTGAGGGTAGAGAGTTCAAACAAAACAAACAAAAAAAAGAAAAGAAAAAAAAGAAACGTGGAGCAGTTATGAGTTTATACTTACTCAGCTTTCGCTCCCTGGAACAGGAGAGTGTTAATACACTCAACACTACCAGCACGCGCCGCCTTGTGAATGGGGGTTTCTCCAACATAGTCCTGATGAAGACACAGGAGAGAGAGAGAGAGAGAGAGAGAGAGAGAGAGAGAGAGAGAGAGAGAGAGAGAGAGAGAGAGAGAGAGAGAAAGAGACACAGAGAGAGAGAGACACAGAGAGAGAGAGAGACACAGAGAGAGAGAGAGAGAGAGAGAGAGAGAGAGAGAGAGAGAAAGAGACACAGAGAGAGAGAGAGAGAGAGAGAGAGAGAGAGAGAGAGAGAGAGAGAGAGAGCATTGACCTCTGATATTTAAAGGATGAAATCTAATCTGAGGTCATACCCCAGTTCCACTGTTTAATGAGTGCCAAATATAGGACGGATGGAGAGATACTTCCCTGCCATTTCTCTAAAACAGAAAGTTCATTTTTGGAAGGATTGAATGTAGGTCAGAATACTGTCCAACTGGCAAATGTCAGGAAATGAGATGAGAAAGAAGAAGGACAGGGACGTGAAGCGACTTTTCATCATTAATTTAACATATGGTGTTGGGGGGGTCAGCATTTCTAAAACACTGGCCAAATAATCGAATTTCCCAGAAGTATGTCTGAGAAATGATTCTGTGTGAATCAGTGAAAGAGACACAGACATGATGACATGAGGGTCAGCAGAGGATTTACTTTCTATGCCAATTAAGGACATATGGTCTGAAACAGGAGCTGTTGATGCTGTTCTACACTGCAGTCATTGAATCCGTCCTGTGCACATCCATCATTATCTGGTTTGGAGCAGCAACAAAACAGGACAGGAACAGACTGCAATGCACGGTTAAAACAGCAGAACAAAAAATTGGTGCCCCCCTGCCCACTCCCCAAGACTTGTATGACACAAGAACCAGAAACCGGGCAGGAAAATCACCAGACCCTTCGCACCCTGGACACAACCTCTTTCAGCTCATCCCTTCTGGCAGGTGCTACAGAACTTTGTTTATAAAACCTGCCAGACACAGGAACAGTTTCTTTCCCCAGACAATCACCCTGATTAACAACTCACCATAATTATATTCACTGCTTCATATCTGTAAGTACTGCATTATCAGAAACTGTCAGTCATCACATCATCTGTATATGTCACACACACTATTGCTGCTATATATTGTACAAAAAGCATAATACACACTCACACTTTATGTACCTAACTGACATTCATATATTCTGTATTCAAATGTAATACTCATACTGTCTGTATTGTCTTGTATAGTCTGTTTTGTCTTGTATATTCCAAGCTAAATGTGTAGTATAGTGTTATTTATGTCTGTACTTTTGAGAGTCACAAACAGCTCGAACAAAATTCCTTGTCTGTCAACAAAATGTCTGTCAACATCAACACACTTGGCCAATAAACCTGATTCTGATGACACATGCACAGATGTGACACTGACACAGAGATAACTCTGAGATAAGCTTCACACCTGTAAAACTATTCAAAATACATACAAGTGTTATTATGTGTATTAATTGTTTATTACATTCTCTTTGTCCTACAGTAAAATTTCTTAAATGGGCAGACTTCAGTATAATGCAATAAGATTAAACCCAAACATAATTATAAATCATCTTCATCAAACAACATTTTCAGTGAATTTCTTAAACATATTCATGTTCTTTTGTCATTTGGTGAATGCAAGGTATCATGTTGTGCAGGTGCTGCAGTATCTCTAAAATGTAAAGAAATGAATGATGGACATGTGTGCTTTAACTGTGAGAGATGGGTGTGTTTACAGGTGACCCACCTGCCTGTTGAGGTCAGCACCAGCCTGCACGAGCCACATCAGGCACTGCGGGTGTCCACCGAATGCTGCAATGTGAGCTGGAGTCTGAGCGAAACGTGATGTCGAGGAGTTCACACCACAACCTGCCTGCACCAAGTGCATCATACACTCCAGCTGTGATGAGAAATCAGACACGTAATTATGCAAACACAGTGTGAGAGAAGCACCATGCAAATAAAAAATAAGGACAGAAACAGTGACATGTGTTCAACAATGTGCGAAAAAAATAATGATCCAGGACATCTGGTTAAATGTGTATTAACCAGGCAGGCGCACACACACACACACACACACACACACACACAGGTGCGCACGCGCAAACACAGGAACACACACACACACAGGCGCGTACACACAAATACACACACACATACACAGGCGCACACACCCAGGCGTGCACACACACCTGGTATGTGCTTGTCTAAAGCAAACACTACTGGCAGGCTGTGTTCTCATCACACACTCTAAATAAATACGTGTTCTTATAAACACTCAAAACTTTCCTAACTAATATGAACATGCAGGAATCATGACATTTTATTTAGGAAAGTTTTGAGTGTTTATAAGAACACTTGTATTTATTTAGAGTGTGGTAAGAACACACACGCAATAAATGTAAAGTCACTCTAGACTCCATATGTGTTATAGAAACTTTCTCAACACCTTGTGGATGTATTGAGTAGAAGTGTGACAAAGCTGTTCAGTAAGAGAGATGGTTAATTCCCTGCCTTATCACATTTGTTACAATGCAAATATATACACGGTTTACGTAAAACACGTCGTTCTATATTTCACTAAACCTGTACAAGTCAATAAAAGCACGTATAAATACAGTAACCTCATTTACAAGCTGAATAAAAACATTCCGCTTTAAAGAGTAAATCTTTCCTCACTTGCGCGTTAAAACACCGTATAGTGTGTTTTTAGTTATAATTACAAACTTATAAACGGTTCATGTTTGTAAAAGAAGTCTTTATGAAGTGTTATAGCTGTTATTATTAGCTGAACATCTGTCGCTAGCTGACCATTAGCGCTTAGCTAATGCTAGCAGTTCGCCATTTTCTCCATAAGCCAATGTACAGCTGTGTGTGTGTGTGTGTGTGTGTGTGTGTGTGTGTGTGTGTGTGTGTGTGTGTGTGTGTGTGTGTGTGTGTGTGTGTGTGTGTGTGTGTGTGCGTGTGTGTGTGTGTGTGTGTGTGTGTGTGTGTGTGTGTGTGCGTGTGTGTGTGTGTTACCCTGCCGAAGTGAGCGGCCCAGTGAATGGGGGTCCAGCCGTAAAACGAGTCCTCGGTCTGCAGCGCTACTCGATATGTGTCGCTGTGGAGCAGCGAGCTGAGCGCGAGCACGTCTCCGTCCCTGCACGCGCGATGCAGCGGGAAGCGCGCGCTGAGCACCTCCTCACTGGAGAAGCCGCACTCTCCTGCTGACATCTCTCTCTCTCTCTGTGGAGGGAAACCCTAGAAGCACTAATCTATCCCTACGTCACCGGAATCCGAGCTAAAAGAACAAAACAAAACACGGTTCGGTTCGATATGGCGGAGGACGAGATGCTCAGTCGCTCGCGCTCAGATTAAACAAACAAGAGCGCGAGACATACACGCGCACACAGACAAGGAACTTCAGCAGCGACCGAGTAGACGAAGGGCGTAAATAAAACCTGAACTGGATCACGAGCGGAGTTAGGGAGTCAAAATATTACGGCGAAAACAGAAACCTGGACAGGATCACAGGGAACGTACAGTAGCCTCTAGAAAAGTCATACTAATTTGTCTTCAACTTATTTACATACAAAATTCAGTTATGATATTTTGCATGCCATTGTTTTCATGCCACTTGCCCAGGATAAGTATTGAATACCACTGGAATTGGAGTTTTCCAGAATAGAACCGAATTCTAACAGAATATAATATAATTTTATTGGAAAAGAATGGAATTGCATCAGAATAGAATAGAATATTATCTATAATAGAATGGAATAAGAATGGAATAGAATGGAATAGAATAGAACAGAATAGAACAGAAATAGAATGGAATAGAATAGAAATAGAATGGAATAGAATAAAACAGAAATAGAATGGAATAGAATAGAAATAGAATGGAATAGAAGCAACGCTGGTCAGAAAAAAGCATAATTCTACCAGAATAGAGTTTTATCATTGCATTAATAACACATCAAAACTACAGAATACAAACAATATAAACAGCTTTTTATAGCCAATTTATAAAACAATTATGTGTTTTCGTGTTTTTTTTTTTTTTAGTGTAATTGAGTGTAAGCTCAGAGTTTTTCTATCGATGTGAAATCTTTGGCTTTGCTATATACTTGTAAGCATTAGCCTTTTATCATATAGAGTCAGTAAATCAAAAATAGTTTGCACAAGGTGGCATTGTGCTTGTCTGTATTACTATTGCCCCCTTTCCACCAGAAAGGACTGGGTGCTGGTTCGAAGTTTGTTCTAAGAATTGGTTTGCCTTTCCATGGGCTAGACAGCCATCACAGATCCAAGCGTTACGTCAGTGTATACGACGTTAGCACAGCAGCGGCAAACACAAACAACATCAACAATGGCGGATGTTGCTTTACTGTTAATGCTCATTGCTTTCAAACCTACATTGACATCCAAACATGGTGAATCCTGTTTTAAAAAATGACGGTAACGACATTCTCTTTTGTCTTGTTGGTCACGGTAACCCTGCCCCCAGCCCCTGACGCAAGCGGTTCTTAAGTCAAGACCAGCAATGTTTTGGTGCTACTTAAGAACCATTTTTCCTGGTTCAGAGCCGGTGCTTTGGGAGTCGAAAAAGAAATAACTGATTTTAAATTAGGTTCTAGCTCCGAACCAGCACTGAAACTGCCTTGGTGGAAAAGGGGCATAGCTTCCTATTTGTTTGTTCTTGGTGATTTTTCTGATTTTTGTATATCTTCAGATTTTTTCTTTAGATATTTAAATGCACAAAGTGAGTCTCCTTACGTCAGTAGCACTGTACAAATTTGTCCACAATGTCACTGAACCCTGAGGGTTCCCAGATTTTTAAATCAACATTAAATCTTTGCACTTCAACAGACCCTAATAGGAGCAGATGCACCAGTTTTTATCAGCAGTCTACCATTATTATTATTATTCATCTTATTATTAGCAGTTTTAAAACACGAACTGCTGTCATGCGAGAGAGTCTCTTGGTAAACTCTCAGTGGATTCTGGTGTTGACATGCAACAGCAGGGTGAGCATACAATCCACACTTTTTCAAACTGAATAAAGCAGTGCATTTCTTTATAACAACTTCTAAAAAAAATCATGCAAGGTATTCTCTTAGTCTGATTTTATGTAGTACAGCAACAGCAATGATTAAAGTTTGACTGAGTGCAGCTTAAATGTATCTGTTGCCTCACAATCAATGTAATGTCAAAAACTAGATTTCCCTTTCAAATCTGTCAAATGCAAATAAACAAAGTGAACATCTTTACATCCACATAAATCAATTGCATTCATATAGATTCTTTATACAATACTAAAACTTTTTTACAATTCAAACACTAGCTTTCAATAAATCTATTTTATAAGTTATTCAAAAATCCAAAATTTACATAAGTACACAATGTTTTTACATGGAGTTTCCAGATAAAATTATATAAGCTAATTTACCAATAAGTAAAACTATAACTATAAAACTATATATTATAAGTATAAATAACTAATTTTACCTACCCTAAACAACATATCCTGTCAGCGTTGCAAGGATAAAAACATGACCCAAATGCAGGATAGCGTGAAAATAAACTATTTAATAACTTAAGATCATGAAACAGGGACAAGAACATGACAAAAGACGTGATAAAGAGGACAAATGACAACAAGGATTAATACACAAGACAATTAGACATCAGGAACATGTGTGCCGAGGAGGGGAGATGTCGCAGGACACCGAAAAAACCCAAAGCAAAATCTGTGACATCCTCCGCAGGCAGGAATTGAGGCCGCATCCTCCGCAGGGACACATTTCGCACACTCGCAGCTACTCTATCGCAAGGGCCTGAATCACGATCTGCAAGCTGAACTCACCTGTCATGATGAGGGAAGGGACCTGTCGGAATTCATGGACCTGTCCATCTGAATAGATAAACTGATCAGAGCGTGGTGTTCACCCACGCGCTGTCCGCCATCCGAGAAGCCCGGTCCCATGTGCCCCGCCTCCACTCATCTCACCATGGAGGAGAGAGCGTGTCGTATTCATCTCCAGCTTTGCTTATATTGCGGCAACCCCGTACACCGGCTGTCATCCTGCCCTGTTAGACCACACAGGAAGCAGAGCACACTCGTGAGTGTGACCACTTTCTCCACTCAAACTCAGAGCTGTGCCCCATTCGGCGTACGCCTGACGGTGCAAGGTAGAAGCATCGATCTGGAGGCTCTCATCGATTCCTGGGCTGCTGGGAATTTCGTTTTGGAGGAATTCATCAGAGAGAACGCCATCCCACTAACCGAGTGCATTTCTCCCATGGCAGTGGAGGCAATCGACGGCCGTCCTCTCGGAGAGGGACGGATTACTCGAATTAACTCGAATTACAAGTGGGCCCCTGGTACAGCGAGACCATTCAGTTTCATATCACTCCATGATCCTAGGTCTGCCTTGGCTGAGCCTCCAGAACCCGGTTATCTTGTGGAGAGAACCACGGATCATCACCTGGGATGAGATGTGCGCTCGACGATGTCAGTCCTCCGAAGCACTCCTGTCACTATATGCCACAACTCCCAGATCCAGCACCCCAGTCACTCCCGACCTGCCGGCCGTATATCACGATCTCGCGGAGGCGTTCAGCAAGTTCAAGGCCAACAAGCTACCCCCTCACCGGTCCAGCGACTGCTGCATCGAGCTGCTTCCCAATACCACACCGCCCAAGGGCAAAATGTTCCCATTGTCCCAGCCAGAAACCGAAGCCATGAACAAATATATCAAGGAGGAGCTAAAGAAGGGATTCATCCGGCATTTTGTGTCGCCGGCATCATCCGGGTTTTTCTTCATAAAGAAGAAAGACGGGGGCCTCTGCCCATACGTTGATTATCAAGCACTGAATGAGATCAGTGTAAAATTTCGCTACCCGCTCCCACTTTTCCCCTTGGCCCTGGAACAGCTGCGCAAGGCCAAGTTCTTTACAAATTTGGGCTTACACAACGCGTACAACTTGATCCGTATGAGGTGGACGAGTGGAAAACCGCCTTTTCCACCCAGTCTGGTCACTATGAATATTTGGTTATGCCGCTCGGCCTTGCTAACAGTCTGTCCATGTTTCAATACTTCATTAATGATGTCTTCCGAGATATGGTGGATCGGTGGGTGATTGTGTACATCAACGACATCCTCATCCACTCCGAGTCGTTTGAGGAGCATATACAGCACGTGAGAGCCATACTAAAGCGTCTGAAAGCCGAAAAATGCGAGTTCCACAAGACCTCCACATCGTTCCTGGGGTACAGTATGTCATCTCAGCCGGGGGAGTCTCCATGGATGACTTGAAAGTGGAGGCAGTGAGGAGATGGCCCCAACCCCAAACCATTAAGGAGCTGCAGCGCTTCCTCGGGTTTGCTAACTTCTACTGCCGCTTCATCCGGGGTTTCAGCACGATTGCAGCCCCCCTCACGTCTATGATAAGGAAGGCACCGTCCCATCTCGCGTGGTCACCGGAGGCAGTGAGAGCCTTTTACCTATTGAAGGAGTGTTTCACCACAGCGCCCATCCTGCACCAGGCCGGCCATTTGTGATCGAGGTTGACGCCTCCAGTACTGGCATCGGAGCAGTCCTCTTCCAGCGACAAGGTCCGGCCGATAAGATGTTCCCGTGTGCTTACTTTTCCAAAAAACTGTCTCCCGCTGAATGCAACTATGACGTGGGGGATCGAGAGCTACTGGCTATGAAGGCAGCCTTCAAGGAGTGGCGGCACTGGCTGATCACAAAAACCTCGAATACCTACGCTCGGCTAAACGGATGAACTCTCGCCAAACACGGTGGGCCATGTTTTTCACACGCTTCCATTTTACAGTGATGTACAGGCCCAGATCGAAAAATATTAAGGCCGATGCACTCTCCAGTCTTGACAGTGAACCTGACGTAAGCTCACCAGCAGAGCCCGTTATCCCTGAAACCCAGATCATTGGCCCCATTTAATGGGACATCATGACTCAGATTGCTCAGGCTAACGCACTCTCTCCGCCTCCCAATGACTCGCTCGCCACCAAGGTCTACCTGCCGGAAAATCTACACTCGACCCTGCTGCAGCAACTGCACACCTCGTCTAGTTCCGGTCACCCTGGCGTCTCGGCCACAGCCCACTTGGCTCAAAACAAGTTCTGGTGGCCCTCTCTGTCTGGCAACATCAGCAACTTCGTCAGGAAATGTATTGTGTGCAACACCTCAAAAGCATCACATCAGCTTCCCTCGAGCTTGTTGCCACCACTGCCTACGCCACAGCAACCTTGGTCACACATCTCCATCGATTTCGTCACTGATCTGCCCAAATCCGACAATTGCACTGTCATCCTCTCCGTCGTGGATTGGTTCTCCAAAGCCTGCCGCCTGGTATCTTCACCCAAGCTCCCCACGGCGTTTGAGACCGCAGAAACCATTTGTAATTATGTATTCCATTTCTATGGCCTACCTGAAGACATCGTCTTGGACAGAGGACCACAGCTTACCTCCCGAGTGTGGACGGCTTTCTTCCAGCACTTAAACATCAACATCAGCCTCACTTCGGGATATCATCCACAAGCCAATGGCCAAACAGAATGCTTGAATCAAGAACTTCCCCGCTTTCTCTGATCATACTGCCAGAACAGCCAAGCTGACTGGAGCAGGTACCTGATATGGGCAGAATACACTCAGAATTCACTCAACAAACCAGCCACCGGCCTCACGCCTTTCCAGTGTGTCCTCGGGTATCAGCCGCCCGTGTTCCCGTGGGCCAGTGAACCATCCGTTCTGCCTGCTGTGGACGATTGGTTCCAGCGGAGCGAGGAGACCTGGAGTGCGGCTCATCACCAACTTCAGAGGGCCATCAGACAGCAGAAGCGCCACGCCGACAGGCATCGTAGACCGCATCCCAAGTATCAACCTGGACAGTGGGTGTGGCTATCCAATTGCGACATTCGGCTCCGCCTTCCATGCAGAAAGCTCAGCCTCAGGTTCATGGGTCCCTTCAAGATCGTCAAACAGGTGAATCCTGTGTCATACCGCTTGGCGCTGCCACCCTCGTACCGTATTTCCCCGATGTTTCATGTTTCGGGGTAACCAGCTCAAATATCTCATCGACTGGGAGGGGTACGGCCTGGAGGAACGCTCTTGGATGAAGGCTCAAGATATCCTGGACCCCTCACTCACCGCTGAGTTTCACCAGGCCCATCCGGACAAACCAGCCCCTCGACCTCGCGGGCGGCCCCGCGGCGCAGGGGGGGAGCTCTGTTATAGATGAAGCACCTGCCTCATCTCCCAACCGCCACCAGAGGGAACCTTCGACCGAGTTCTAGCGGCTTCCGATCTCCCACAAACCACCGCTCCTGTAATGATTACACCACCAGCTGCTTTCAATCACCTGTGTCCTATAAAGCATGAACTTGAACTCCATTTCACTGCAAAGTCTCGATTTGCCTTTGCTATTGGTCTGAGCGTTTTTCTGTCTGTGTATTCCTGGTTTTTGACTCTGTCTTGATTTTGCTCCGTTCTATGATTGTCTGCCGCCTGCCCCGACCTCCTGCCTGTATTACCGTTTCTGATTTTTGCCTCAGCTTCGATATTGTGTTTGCTGATTCTGACCTAAGCCTGTTGTACCTTGAGCTTGAATTAAAGAGCGTGCAAATGGATCCTCCATCTCATGACGCTTCATTACATAAACAAACGCACATGGCCAAAAATCTGAGCTGGATCCTAATTTTTAATAAACCAAACCAATTTTACTGTTAAATTAAAACTTAAAAGTAATGACCCCAGGTTAATTATTCTAAATATAATAATAATAATAATAATAAGTTCTGAAGAGGATGATAAAGCCCCATGGACACCCCAATTTCGAACAGGTCAATTGTATAAAAAATAAATAAATAAATAAAAAAAGATGCATCTTCAGACCATTTAGCTGTTTGGCAGCTATTTCCAAATATATCTCATTTGGTTCAGAATACCATAAAAAAAGTCACAGAATCATCCCTCTTGGTTCAAATGTGTGCAGCGTGGTACAGAATTCTTCTAAAACAGAAACTTCAGTCTCTACTGGGCAAACATCATGTATTTGGAGCTCCAGCTGAACCTCAGGAAGAGTGTGCAATTTCTCATTCAGAGAATCATTTTTCTCAGGGTAATATAAGATGCAACCACAATGTAGCCACAGTTTAATCCTTGCTTTTATGAGTGACATCAGGCTAGCCCAAGACTTATCAGTCCCTCAAACTTAGATGCTGGGGGCGAGTCTTTGTACCCTTTAATTGTGAAAAAACCCTGGTTTCTCACCTTGGGTCCCTCTCTTGGGGCATGCTGCCATTGCTAAACACATTTAATGGATGTCTCTCTCACAGGCAGGGGTGTGGTTCTTGATGGCTGCCCAGTCCATGACCTGTGGTGAGATTCTTTTATTTCATGCTTTCATGTTTCAAGCTTTGAAACACTTTCAAAGCTGGAAAACTTGGGTCTGACAAATGAAGGGGGTCAGCTCATAGAAATCTGCTTTACTAACTTTACTAAAAACTGGTCATTCTGACAGTAATGAGTCTCAGAGCTCCATCCACAAGGAAACTTTATGCCCCAAAATAGAGTCTCTTTGTGTTGTGGTGCGAAAAATGATTCTTGAACCAAGTCATCTGCTTAGATTCTGTGCTGGAGTTCTTCCAAGAATGCCTTTGCAGTTGTCTATGCTAATGCCACACAGCTTTTTTAGTCAGGCATTCTTACTCTGTGTGGTGATGTTGGTATTGAGTTTCTGATATACAGTATGCACCAATCTATGAAGCAGTGCTGAGTTCCATCAAAAGGCTCAGGCTAAATATGTAACCTGGTTCCCTAGGTAGGGAGCAAGACACTGTATAACTTGCCACACACTAAGCATACCTAACTTCTTTCTTTAGATAATTTGAATCTGGCGATTCTGTGATGTAGATGCCTTTTTATAGTGTCATTGACGAGCACTACTGCATCACCTGAACCCACACTGGTGAATAACATTGGTTTGTTTTTACTTGTTTTCCAGTCACTAGTCTCACTGAGGCATTACCATAGCATCAAGCCATGACACAGAGTCTTGTTCCCTTCTCTGTTTTGCATATCCATTTTATTGTTCCTGAGGTATCCACATCCTCGTTTGTATGACACTGGAGGGTGTGTTTATATACTGTTATAAACAACTGAGAGTATTATTATGAATAATATCCTTTCTTCCATCAGATACAGTCTGACAATTATGTTTTTTCATGTCTATTGATTAGGAGGTCGTTTTCCTCAAAGACCACATGTAGTTGGCAACTCCTCTTTGACTCTCTGAAATCCTCATGAAGCAAAATCCAACTGGAGCTGGAACATCTCTAGATCCCTCAGGATCCTCACAGGATTGGCCTCTTCTCACTTCTTACCTCTCTGATGGCCAAGGACAATTTGGTCTTTGCTGTCTTTAGAGCCTCCATGTCACCTGTGCTTAAGACAGAGTCTCTGGTTTTCACCAGCACATGCACCTTTGTAGTCATCAACAGATTCTGATTGGAGCATATGGTGATGGTCATGTCATCAACACACTTGCCGATGTAGCTAGTTACAGCCTCCCTAAATAAGTGCCAGTCAGTGTACTCAAAACAGCCCTGAAAGGCAGAGATGGCTCCTGCAGGCTAGGATTTAATGGGCAGACTGTATGCTGGAATTAGCAAAACAGAGCTGTGGTCTGACAAGGTGAAGGAGATGCTCTACATGTTGGGAAAGTTTGTGTAACAAGATTCAGTATGTTCATGCCTATTTTTGCAAAGATCACATACTAACAGAATTTAGGGAGCACAATTTAGAGATTTGCAATTGGGCATGACAGAGAACAACCCCCAGATTCCTGCTATGGGCTCATCAACTCTCCACCTTCTCCATTCCTTATAAATTAAATAGGGTGACCATTAGGGAAATACAGAACAGGTATACAAAATCAAGAAAGGAAATAGACCAGATGCAAAGAAAGAGCTTCAAAAATTGATTGAGGGTTCCCTCTGCTGTCTGCAGAGGAATTGTCCCTGATATCTTTGACACTCCCTCCTCCTACAGATGGGCCCAACCAGTCAAATGGTGGCACTAGAATGCAAGTGTTAACAATTTTATTGTTATGGGCCCAACTCTTTTTTACCGATTCTATGGGTTCTCTGAAATAAAACAGCCTTAACGTCATTTATCTTAAATTTAACTTAGATTTTTTGCTAACTTGAATAATATTCTAAATTTATTTTATGTTCACATTTGTAAGCAATACCAAGTAGCCAGCAACCAAACAGCACAACCAAGCAGCTTTCAATAGTCATTTTAAACAAGCTTTTAGCTATCATCACAAACCTTGAAAAGTATGTTCATATATGGTTTCTTTATGGTCCTGTTGTGAAATATCTTACATTTACATTTACATGTAAATGTAAAAAAACCCTTTGACACTTTTTTATTGTAACTTTGAACAAATGCTTTAAACTCATGGTATCTTAAGTGTGTAACCTAGTGAACCAGCATTAATGTATTCAATGTTAGAGATTTAAGCACTTATGTACGTCGCTCTGGATAAGGGCGTCTGCCAAAAGCTGTAAATGTAAATGTAAATGTAAATATCTTAGTAGAAATTAAAGTATTATTCCTTCGAATACTATAACCAAAGTAAAGTATTAAGCCTTGCAAAATATTACAATTGGTGTCTTAAGACATATGTAGGCGATGTTGTAGGCCAAAGATGTTTATTGTAATCATAAACTTAGTAAAAGTAACCAGATTCGGTGCTGTCAGGCCTAGTCAGTCTAAGCTCTCTGATCAACAATGTGTGAGGAAGTGAAAATCAAAAGTTCAGCTGAAACAGGCCTCATGAAGGGAGTAGGGTGGTCTGGAAAGTGACAGACTGAGATCATAACAATGTTCAGCTAATAGGTTTAGTAAGCTTAAGGAGTCCACATAGACAGTAACATTGTATACAAAGCAACATTATAACAGCAAAGGCTTAGCAAAAACAGTAATACAACATAACCAATATAATCAAGAACTTTTATCATAGCAAGAAATGAAATGAGGAAACTTGCTCATTGTAGCTGTAAAAAAAAAGGATTAATCCTCCACTTTGACCAGGAAGTAAGGCTCTTTTGAGCACATTTGTAATAACAAATACAAAATTGTTATGTAGAATGAAGAAGACCTTGGTTTCCAGACCTTAGCTCATAAAGTGATATGTAGAATAACGAAGACCTTGGTTCCCAGACCCAGGTCCTGGGATCTAAGGGGAGGAAAATCCATAAATGGGCATGTGGTGCCCAGACCTTAGCTCAAAACTTGTTGTGTAGAATGAAGAAGACCTTGGTTTTCAGACCTTAGCTCATAACTTGTTGTGTAGAAAGAAGACCATAGCTGTTGTGCTTGTTGTGCAGACTGAAGAAGGCCCACGTGTTTAGTCTTGGGTCATGAAAAATAAGGGGAAATTGGTGAAAACATAGCGGGCGAAGTCGGTAAACAAGGGGATGTGAGGAAGGTCTCCAGGAGGGACGCCTAGGAGCGCCAGGGTATTCAATTCAATTCAATTCAACTTTATTTGTATAGCGCTTTTTACAATAGACATTGTCTCAAAGCAGCTTTACAGAACATAAACACAGAGCAGAAGGTAAACATAATTAATGATAAAGGAATTAACGAATAATAAAAGAAATAAGAATTAACAGAATAAAAATTCTAGATTATTATTAGTTGTATATAGTTCACAGTGTGTATGTATTTATTCCCCTATGAGCAAGTCTGAGGTGACCCTTAAATTGGTAAAGGAAGAAACCTTGAGAGGAACCGGACTCAAGAGGGAACCCATCCTCATATGGGTGACACTGGGGGTGTGATTGTAATATACAGTCAGTTAAATGTTGTATTGGTGTAAGGATCAAGGACTTCTGATCTCCTCAGTACCACAGAGTCTAACTGGAGATGTCTCAGGATTTTTAGAGTCGGCCTCGGCTCAGTGGACGTCCAAAGGCTTCGTCCCACAGAGGACGTTGGGAGATGGTACAGTGTCTGGATGCCTCGGGATAGGTACAAAGAGAGAAGCAGTGGAAAGGGATTAACATATCTGCTGTTCATAAAAATGTGCTGGTCTGATGTACTGGTGCATGATATTATGGGATGTATTATGTGTACGCCTGACTAAAGAGATGAGTTTTTAATCTACGTTTAAACTGGGAAAGTGTGTCTGAGCCCCGAACACTCATCAGGAAGACTATTCCAAAGTTTGGGAGCTAAATAAGAAAACACTCTACCACCTTTAGTAGACTTAGATATTCTGGGAACTACCAAAAGTCCTGAGTTTTGTGATCTCAGAGAGCGTGAAGGATTGTAACGTGTTAGAAGACTAGTTAGATACATGGGAGCTAAACCATTAAGAGCCTTGTACGTAAGTAGCAGCAGTTTGTAGTCAATTCTAAACTTAACAGGTAGCCAGTGTAGAGATGATAAAATTGGGGTTATATGGTCATACTTTCTTGTCCTAGTGAGAACTCTGGCAGCTGCATTTTGGACTAACTGTAACCTATTTATTAAAGATGCAGGACAACCACCTAGTAATGCATTACAATAGTCCAGTCTAGAGGTCATGAAGGCATGAACTAGCTTCTCAGCATCAGAGACAGACAGGATGTTTCTCAGCTTGGCAATGTTTCTAAGGTGGAAGAAGGCTGTTTTGGTAGTATGAGCGATATGATTTTTAAAAGACAAGTTACTGTCTAATATAACACTGAGGTCTTTCACTGTCGAGCTACTAGTAATAGTACATCCCTCTAAATGGGAGTTAAGTTGTGAGAGTTTCTGTGCATTGGTTTTTGGACCTATGAGTAATATTTCTGTCTTATCGGAGTTTAACAATAGAAAGTTGCAGCTCATCCAGTCTTTTATCTCTCTAAGGCACTGAGTTAATTTGGACACTGTGGCTATTTCATCTGGTTTTGATGAGATATATAACTGTGTGTCATCAGCATAACAATGGAAACTAATCCCATGTCTTCTAATAATGTTCCCTAATGGAAGCATGTATATAGAGAAAAGCAGAGGTCCTAGAACTGATCCTTGAGGGACCCCATAATTAACTGGTAGTAAACTGGAGGATTCACCATTTAATTCTACAAAATGGTATCGCTCTGACAGGTAGGATCTAAACCAGCTTAAAGCCTGTCCATGAATACCTGTGTAATTTTGTAAGCGATCTAGAAGAATGTTGTGGTCTATAGTGTCGAATGCAGCACTAAGGTCAAGTAGAACTAATAGTGACATACAGTCTTGGTCCGAAGCTAAGAACAAGTCGTTTGTAACTTTAACAATTGCAGTTTCTGTGCTATGATGGGGCCTGAAACCTGACTGAAACTCTTCAAGGATGTTGCTCTCCTGTAAGAAGGAGCTCAGTTGAACAGACACAACCTTTTCAAGTATATTAAACATAAACGGAAGGTGTGAGATAGGTCTGTAATTTGATAGTTCATTAGGATCTAAGTTAGGTTTTTTGATGAGTGGCCTAATAACTGCCAACTTAAAAGACTTCGGGACGTAACCTAAAGATAACGAGGAGTTAATGATATTAAGAAGAGGCTCACCAGCTTTATGTAACAGTTCTTTCAGTAGTTTAGTTCGGATGGGGTCTAGTGAACATGTTGTTGATTTAGCTGTAGTAATAAGTTTATCTAACTCTTCCTGTCCTGTACTTGTAAAGCTGTGTAAAGCCTTAGGTGAGATTGTGTCACTGGTTGCTCTCATATGTTGAGCATCACCTATTTTATTCCTGATACTTTCGATTTTATCAGTGAAGAATCTCATAAAGTCCTCACTACTGAAATGTGATGGAATAGTGTGTTCAGATTTCTGATTTTTTGTTAAACTAGCCACTGTGCTAAATAAAAACCTGGGATTGTTCTGGTTATTTTCTATGAGTTTGCTCAGGTGCTCAGCCCTAGCAGCTTTTAGAGCCTGTCTGTAGCTGGACATACTGTCCTTATACGCAATTCTAAAAACCTCTAAATTCTCCATTTCCGTTCGAGGTTACGGGTCTCCCTCTTGAGGGTGTGAGTATGAATATTATACCATGGTGCAAGTGTTTTATCTCTAACCTTCTGTAATCTGACTGGGGCAACAGTGTCTAATGTGCTAGTGAATATAGCGTCTATGCTGTTAGTCATTACATCTAGGTCGTTTGTGTTTGAGGGTACAGTAAGAAGTCCAGACAGATCAGGCAGGTTATTTGTGAATCTGTCTTTGGTGGTCGGAATAATGGTTCTACCGAGTCGATAACATGGTGAGACACAGTTAGTCTGTTCTATAGGTAGTGTACATTATGAGGTAATGGTCTGTGATGTCATCACTTTGAGGTATGATATCTATATCAGTGACTTCTATTCTGTGTGATATTATTAAATCTAATGTGTGGTTACGTCGATGAGTTGCACTAGTGATGTTTTGTTTGAGCCCAAGTGAGTTTAGTAAGTCCATAAATGTGAGTCCTAAAGCGTCGTTTGTGTCGTCAACATGAATGTTAAAGTCTCCTACAATTAATGCTTTGTCAAAGTTAACCAATAGGTCTGAGAGAAAATCTGTGAATTCTCTAAGAAAAACTGTGTAGGGCCCTGGGGGTCTGTACACGGTCGCTAGAGCAAGAGACATCAGGGATTTCTTCGTGTGCATGTGCGATAGTGTAACATTAAGGACGAGCACTTCAAAAGAAGTGAATCTATGCTGTGTTCTCTGGGTAACAGTGAGGTAATCACTAAGGATAGTGGCGGCACCACCTCCACGACCAGTCAGACGAGGCTCGTGCTTACAGATATATCCTGATGGTGTAGACTCATTTAGACTGATGTATTCATTTGGTTTAATCCAAGTTTCGGTGAGGCAGAGTGCAGTAAGGCTATTATCTAAGATCATTTCATTTACAATAAGTGCTTTGGGTGCAAGAGATCTAATGTTCAGAAGTCCAAACCTTAAGAACTGTTTTTGTTCGTTTCTTTGGCATTTTTATGGTCTAATTACAGTAAGATTATTTCGAGGACTTCTCGTGTATTTACTTTTTGATCTCACTGCTCGGGGAACAGACACAGTTTCTATAGGCTGAGCTATGTGTGCATTTTCTGTGTCAATGTGCTGAGGTGAAGGATGGCTATTGAGATTTAAATTTAAAGAGTAGTTTACCAGTCAGAAGGTGTTCAGCGCCCTGGAGATGTGGTCCGAGAGGATCTCCGCTCCAACTCTGCTGGGGTGCAGGCCGTCAGCACGGAATAGCCTAGGACGCTCCCAGAAAACATTCCAATTATCGATAAAGAGTAGTTTCTGAGCCTGACACCATGACTGTAACCATTCATTTAAAGCAAAAAGTCTACTGAACCTTTCAATTCCTCGCTGGTACGTTGGAAGCGGTCCAGACACGATGATCCTCGTCGTGGGCGCTGTGCTGCGAACTGTCTCCACCAGGGTGTTGAAGTCCCTCTTCAGGATCTCCGACTGCCTCAGGCTGGTGTCATTCGAGCCGACATGAAGAACCACAGCTCTGGTGTTTCTGCTCACGACTCTAGGTACCTGTGCAGAGACATCAAGAACACAAGCACCAGGTAAGCAGTGAGTGCGAGCCTTACATTTAGCCACCGTAGCACGGACGTGGCGAACGATGGAGTCTCCGGTATATATGGAGGAGATCTTCAGGGGGTCGTGGGGGTGTTTTTACTTTCGCAAGAACGTCGTGAGAGTTTTTGTTTTTGATTGATTTTTGCATGACATGCTATTTTTGGGGTTTTCTTTTGTTACTTTCAACTTGATTGACCACAATAAAGAAGTTTGCTCATTCTCATCCAGGTCTGAGGAGTTTTCTCAGTGTTTTTTGTAGTAATTATAGAGTTATCAGTTAAGTCTAACTAAAACAGTCTTTAGTAACCAAAAAGTCTAAGAGAGGAGGACACCCTGCGATGTGTCGACTTGGAGACGGGCTCTGAGTTACGACAGTCCTGTTTATCTTGACAAGAACTGGCTACTGGAGTCATGGTTTGTGAGGAGTGATTGGTTATATTATTTATTATTATTATGAGTCCGAATTAAAATATTATGGAGTTCAAAGGCCACAAGTCATAGAAACGCCACATTTTGAGGCATGGTGCAAATCACAAATTTGGTGGGAAGCTACTCAGAATCTGAAAAAAGTGTCAAACTCAATAATTATCAGAAACATGCCATGACAAGTCAATCAATTCTTGACTTTTTATTGAGTGATTTAAACAAACAGTTATAACTCATGAATGGATACATCAGAAAAGGCAAATTAGCTACTAGGGGTGCATGTTTTTCACACATAAATTTACCATTTAACCCCACACACTTGTATAAAAAACTGAATAATTATGCTAAATTCTATTTTGCAAACAAGACATCATTTCTTAATCATTTCAATATTTTTTTAAGAATTTACAAAAACTTGAATCTTGCTAGGGCTGTTGTCCAATTTCTATGTTAAAGACAAACAAATCTGAAATGAGTCATATCTCAGTATGATGTTGATATTGGCCATTGGGGAATGCACCTTGTTTGGTGAAATTTGGCCACTTTTGGGGTGGTATACAGATCTAAACACCCATGTCTCCATGTACCCTGTGGTCCTGAGGTGCTTGGTCCTCAATATACTACTACTACTACTACTACTACTACTACTACTACTACTACTACTATTACTACTACTACTACTACTATGACAAATGATGATAATAATAATAATAATAATAATAATAATAATAATAATAATCAATGTTGTTGATTAGTGGAAAACTATTAAGTGAAAAAAAAAACTATGAAAGGCATTCTCTTGTGCATCTGCTTACTCTGTTAAAGAAGATTTCAAATTAATGTTAAAAAGTAGCTTTGTATACTTTATTCTATATCATTTATATATATTAACTTTTTTAGCTTGTTTAGTTACTGAAAACCCAACCTTCAAACATTTACTCTTAAACTTTAACATGCACTCTAAAAAGATGAAAGAGAAAATTATAAAATTAAACAGCACAATCTTCAAACTACTTACATAATTTTACTCTTATATTAATGATTAAAAGTGATCATACATATATAGCTACATAATATTAAGGTCTGGATGATTTCTTGAAGAATGCCTCTCGAGGGAGATATTCCTTTTATTCCAGTTGTAGAGTCTCTAGAAAAAGAAACAATATATAGTTTTTAACGTACTCAGGTTGATGTAGACAATGTGGGAGAAAGTGAACATGATGTAAAGTTCTTTTTATTGTAAGGTCTTTAGTGCTGGTCTTAAAATTCTATGAACAATCCTGCATTATTACAATAATATGCAAACTAACACATTTCTGGTTGATGTTTTGAATGTTTAATACTCACTGTCAGTGATAGCAAAGGAAATTAAGCTCCTCATTGCAGTTTCTGTTCTCCCAGACTAATGTGTTGAAGTTGAAGGCACCACACCTATATGGCAGAATTTGGCATTGAGGTAGAGGTACGTTGCTCCCCAGCAGCACCCCGTTCACCCAGAACCATTTTCCATCAAGGAAACGCAGGCCTGTCCACACAGTTGCTGCTTGAGTCTCTGTTTTAAGCAGAGCCTGATAATATTGAAGCGATCTATCTGAATCCATAAAAGCCAAGCCAGTGTATTGAGTCCTGCAATGCTGAAGAGCCATCTCCCAGGTTTTTTTCTCATTCACAAATATGAAACTCCTAGAACAAATGGAAGAAAAACCTCCATCACAGCTAGTATCACGCCAGCCATTTTGATCCATAACAACACAATTCCCTCCTGTACTGTTATTGGGCTCGCCAAGGGACCACTTTGTGAAATTTGTTTTATCTCCATCAGCCCACATCCAGTTGTTTACATGTGGTGCAGAACTGATCAGCCCATTCCAAGCTAGGTTTTTTCCTATAATTGCCACAGCTTTGTTGTTTTCATCTACAGAAGTGATGGTAGCCAAATTCCCAAAGTGTTGTCTGCAATAGTCCTGAGCTGTAGTCCAGGTCATCCGCTGAGACACGAAAAAGTATTCTCTTGTCACACTTACAGATGTCCCATAAAGGACAAACAGGTGACAAATAAAAAAGAGATACATCATCTTTGGTGTTTTGAGTCTAAGCACTATAAACCTTTACTTGCTTCACTGCTGAGATGAGCTGACAACTTTCTGACTTCAGCTTAAAAGGATTAATTTAAAGCACATGCAAAATCACATAAGAGCGTCATCATTTCATCATTTCACCAGAACCCAAAGTGTGGAAAGTTTGGAGGACATCATATTTGTACATCTTAATATCAAACCTTTGCTGAATGAACTAGAATGTTTGCAGAGTAATAATGGCAATAATTCTTGAATCTTTAACATCAGCTTGACTGACTACTGTAACTGTTTTGCAGCAAATTGAGTTTGAACTTCTTATAGTTCTGGCAATGGTTTAGAAAAATTGTTATATTCGCTTATAACAGAGTTTTTAAACTGATGGTATTTTTAGTGCATGAGTTAATGAACCATTATCAGGGTGCATTTATTAAATAAACTTTAAAACACTTCTGTAAAGCTCTCTGGATAATGGTGTCTGCCATAAATGTAAATGTAAACGTCAATAAAAACGTCACTCCTGGATTAGTTTGTTAGCGACAATGTGCTCCTGACCTTTCAAGAGCTATTGGTGCACTCCTGAAGAATTCAGTCTCTCTTCATTAAGATTTATTAAAATGATTAAGTAAATGTTTAAAACAATATTTGTTTTACAAAATCAAGTTTAATGTTGAAATCCTGATTTAGTACTGGACTAACCACAACGCTAAAATTGAAGGAGGAAAAGGTTTAAATGTGTGGAGGACAATTATTCAATGACAAATTTCATCATAGAGTCAAAATAATTACAGTTTTATCACTCTGTTTCCTTTCCTTATTCTCACTTTTTGTAAATATTTGTTGGGAAAAAAGCAAACAATAAGACAACCTGGTTCTGGTTCCTGGTTGGTTTGTATGAACTTCTTTCAAAACTATTTATTTAAAAAAAAAATCTGAATTATACAGTAAAAAAGAACAAAAGAATTGTACCACTACAGCGCATTTGGACTCAGAGTTAATCATTTTAGCACATACTAGTTAGTTGTGTTGGCCCCCTTCACAACACTTGTTACAGCAACTATTAATTTCTGGCACTTGTGTGCTAAACTCCAAAGGCTATTCCAATGCATAGTCTCAATTCTAACACTAAACTGGTAAGATTCTGCAATCGTTTGCCCAGGTGTGTAGAGATGACACTATCATTAGGTCACAGCTGTTCTCTCAGGTAATTTGAGAGATGCAAATTAGCCATCAGATCTCGAGTGTCTTTCACCTTCAGTCACAAGGTGCCCTTGAACCTTTTGAAGTTTTCCCTTGCTTTTATTTGCTGTCCATGACCTTGTGCACACAATATAAGGACCATTAAAGGTGCTGCAGGAACAAAGGTTGTCACTGGAAACAGGCCACTAAAAAAAGTAAATTTTGATGTACATGTCTGTGCCCTTTCTAAGTGTTTAAATATAGCAAGGAATACTGTTCGAAAAGCTTTAAGCTCCTCTTAGGATTACATGAAGGGCTGGTATGATTGTCTTGCAGTTGCCTGTTTGTATAGTGCTGGAGTTTTAGACTTATTGCCAGTGCGATTTCTTCACTCCAGACCACATTCAATGGCCCATACAATGAATGCTCCCCACAGATACTATAGATGGTCTATATCTTGGTAGGAAATATGTGTCCTCTTTTACTGTGTGTCAAAACTATGAGGTGTTGCAGTGTTTACCTAAGAAATTAGAAAATTTGCCTGCATCTCTTCAAGGAGACATAAAAGCTCTAATTAAAATGTTTCCTGGTTTGTTTGCTCCCTTCTCACACAACACTAATATTGACATTGACATAGGTATCAAGCAGCATCCTTATGGAGCAAACCCTAAGCCAGCACCGCTACCCTGCTGAAAAATCCAGCATAAACCAGCATGAATTCCATGCTGGTCCAAGCTGGTTTTTACTGGTTCAAGCTGGTATAGTGCTGGTATAGATGGGTGGCCAGCATAGTCATGGTGTTTTCAAGCAAAAGGGGGCTGGTGTAGCTGTTTAACCAGTATGATCTTTCTGGAATGAGCTTTATGGGAACAACCTTTATTTTTGCTTGTGTATGTTTCTATGTAACACATTAATATAAGATTACACAATATATTGGAATATATTTAATTATAAAGTTATTTCTTTTGCTCCCTCTTTTGAATAAAGAACCGAAATAACATAGCTCAAAAAGCTTTGAATAACAAAGAATAAAAACATTTAAAAATCGTTTGTTAGGGATTAAAGTGTCTCCACAAATTAAATATAGTAATACCATGAGGGAAGCAGCATATACAGTAAATCATACAGAATGAATGTTTTTGAAAGATACACTTTCACTTTTAAAGCAACTATGTTCACGAAGGTAAATGTAGTTCCTGCACTTTCCAAAAATAAATCTTGCAATGTTTTCGATTACATTATATACCTTACAGTGTTTATCGAAATTAATATAAGTGCACGTGTTCCAGATCATCATGTTTTTGCCACCGTAATTAGGATTTTGTTTTGGGATAAATAAAAAGCTTCCGCTTCTACACGACAAATCTGCTGATCACCTGGAATCAGAATGTTTGCATACGTGAGGTACCTGGATGATGGCTGCATGGCAGTTGTTTCAACTAGCGAAATTAAGGACTTTAACTATGACATGTTTGACCAAACTCAGGTTTATTGGGTACGATGGAAGCAAGACTTCTTCAGGGCGCAAATACTAATGCTTAAAGGTATGTAATTTAAGCAGTAGCTGTTTTATCGTAACTCGTGTATATATATATCCAGAATGTTTTTCTTTATTAAAAAGTGTATTGCAATTCTCTAGAAAATTGTCTAGGAATATGCACTAAGAAATGTGATATGTTGCAAATGGGTTTTGTTGTGGCCTTGCTGGGATTATACTAGCATCATAGACAACATATGTTGACCAGCACACCAGCATCCCAGGCTGGTCGGCCAGCACACCAGCATCCCAGGCTGGTTGGCCAACACACCAGCATCCCAGGCCATTCGGCCCGCACACAAGCAAGCAGCACTTAAAGCTGGACCAGCATACCACTATCCTAAGCTGGTCGGCCAGCACACCATCATCCCAAGCTGGTCGGCCAGCACACCGCTGTTTTTTTTTTAGCACGGTAGGCAAACGATTATGAAGCAAGAGACAGAGTACTTAAATAAACATGGAATAGCTGTTGAGCACTTTAATTTGGATAAATGTGAATTCAGTACAGGGTGGTCACTTGGGAAAATTGTGGGGCAGAATGTGGTGGAAACATATTTTGATGTCAAAATCCATTTTCAGTTCCAAAAACAAGATGGGATCTCAGTCACTTTTTAGGCATCCTGGATGTTATCACTGATTTTGAATTGTTTTGCTAATTTTGTTTGACTTCTTACTAACTTGTTAGGCCAAAGTGTCTTGTGCAAGTGGTCTCCAGAGTGCCAGTCTGCTTTCTACTCACTGTAACTTCTGGTAAAAGGGGATCAACCCTGTGTGCTCAAAGACATTCCTGAAACACTAACTAAACTACAGCACTATTGAAGAGGAGACTCTTGCTTTGTTTATGGCTTTACAGTACATTTAAATGTTGGTGACATATCCAGGAGTTCAAGTTGGTCATCACTCACCATTAGGGTTTCTCTCTCATGCTTTGTGAAGAAGTCCACTATCAACTCCTTAGTCTTGCTGATGTTCAGGAAAAGATTGTTCTCCTGGCACCATCTCTCCAGATTTTTAGTCTCCTGTAGGTAGGCCGTCTCATCGTTGTTGGAGATGAGGCCCACCACAACAGTGTCGTCAGCAAACTTGATGATGGTGGTGGAGTTGGAAGTGGCCACACAGTCATACGTGTACAGTGAGTACAGCAGGCGGCTCAGAACACAACCCTGGGGAGCTCCAGTGCTGAGGGTCAGGGTGGATGAGGTGTGTTTGCCTACCCGTATGGCTTGTGGTCTGTCTGTCAGGAAGTTGGAGATCCATTGACACAGCGGCAGGCTGAGTCCCTGGACCTCCAACTTAGAGGTGAGCGTGGAGGTAATTATAGTGTTAAATGCTGAAATGTACTCATTACATTTTTACACAAATATCTTTTCTTCTTACTTCTTACATTTTCAAAACGGACGATCGTCGATGGGAAAGAAAATTATTTATCAGTTTGATCCAAGAGCAATTTTTTTTTACTTTTCTTTTACACACGTGTGTTGTAGTCTTTCAAAAGTGTGTCATCAGCTGTCTGCTTTATTTGAACGGAAAAGCACAGGTACGCGCAGTCAGAGCTGGAGGCGTTTATCTATAACGTTAATCGGCGGAAAGACGCAAAGACGGCAACCAAAAGCAGTGAAATTTCACTATTCTTCTTACCAGAGTTGTCATATAATATATAATTATAGAACTCTTCTTGTTTTAAATTCTCCCTGAGGGCTAAACCCCCTAAAGATGAAATCCTAGAACCGCCCCTGGTGTCAACCCAAAAAACACTAAGTGCTTAATTGAATTAACATTAATTTTGTCATTTGTAAGACATCACAATAATTTTGAGTTGTTTACAAGGACAAAGCTGGAATCTCCCTACAGTTTGGGATATGGCCTTGGTGATACACTTGGTATACATTGTATTTACAAAAGTATTTTTCACCTGACCTTTCCTGCTATATGTGGTTGTTTTCTATATGTGGTTGTTTTCATCCCTACTGAACAACTTTGGGATGAACATAAACGCTGACTCCACCCTACCTCACCTACATCAGTGCCTGCCTTTCATAACAGTCTTGTGGCTGATGAACACAAATATCCATCAGCACAATCCAAAATTATATATTCATATACATATACATACACACACACACACACACACACACATATATATATACATGACGTCCAGTTACCACCATGACACTAAACAGGTAGTAGTAACAGCTACGTTTTACTTAAGTACATGTTAGAGCCCATACTTCTTTACTTTGAGTAAAAGAGTGTAGTCACTACTTCTACTTTTACTGGAGTCTTTTAAAAAATGAGTATCTGTACTTCTACTTGAGTAAAGTATGTGTGTACTTTTGCCACCTCTGCTGGTAGTGATGCAGTGATGAAGTTTCTTACAAGTCTCTCGAAGCACTTCATCACTACTGAGGTCAGAGTTACAGGGCAGTAGTAGTTGAGGCAGGCGGGCTGGGGGTTTTTTGGGACAGGAACAATGGTGGACTGTTTGAAGCATGAGGGGACAATAGATTGTGCCAATGAGAGGTTGAATATCTCAGTGAACACCAGTGCTAGCTGGTCAGAGCAGGCTTTCAGAACCTGACCTGGATGCCATCTGGTCCAGCTGCCTTTCTGGTATTCACTCTCTTGAATGCCCTCCTCAAGTCATGCTCCAAGATTGTGAACCTCTCCAGCTCTATCAGCATGCATGCTGTTTGTGCTACTAGCACTGCTAGCTTGGTTAGCTGCAGCATTGAAGCGAGCATAAAATGTGTTTAGCTTGACTGCCAGAGAAGCATCTGCATTCCCCATTCTAGAAGCAGGTGTTCAATAGTCCGTGATGTGCCTTAGTCCATACCACATGCTCCTAGAGCCACCATGTTGGAACTGTGACTTTAGTTTCCTCTCGTAGTGCCATTTTGCTTCCTTCACCGCTCTGCGCACACTGTAAGACGCAGCCTTGAACTCGTCCATGTCCCTAGTATCAAGCCCCATGTTTACATTTACATTTACAGCATTTAGCAGACACCCTTATCCAGAGTGACTTACAACTGAGCAACTGAGGGTTAAGGGCCTTGCTCAGGGGCCCAGCAGTGGTAGCTTGGTGGACCTGGGGTTCATACGCATGACCTTCCGATCAGTAGCCCAACACCTTAACCACTGAGCTACCACATGTTGTAGGCAGCGGAGTGGGATCTCAGAACATCGCAGATGGTTTTATCCACCCACTCCTTCTGGTTAGGAAACGTTCTGATTGTGGTTTTCTGCACCGTGTCATCCGCTAGTTTCCCGATGTATCCCACAACCGCTTCCATTTACATGTTGACGTCATCAAAGCTGCGCCTGAACATGTCCCAGTCTGCGTCATCTAGAGCGTCCTGCAGAGCGGCTACCAATTGTTCAGTCCAGCGCACAACCTCCCTCTGAACTGGAGCTTCCTGTGTCAGCCTTTGTTTGTAAACGGCATGAGGAAGATGGTGGCATGGTCCGATTTCCCAAATGGCAGACGTGATTGTGCCTTGTAGCTGTTCTTAAATGGTGTGTCCTTTCGACCCTGGTGGGGCAGGAGATGTGCTGCTGAAAGTTCGGTAATGCGTGTTTGAGTTGGCACTATTAAAATCTCCCACCACAATGAGCGCAGCATCCCGTTGCTGTGTTTGGTGTAGCGTTAGTAAGGTAAGGTAAGGTAAGGTAAGGTAAGGTAAGGTAAACTTTTATTGTCCCCAGTAGGGGTTTGTCTTGGGCCATCACCCATGAAGGAATCAAATCACCAATTTGTCTTGGGCCATCACCCATGAAGCAATCATACAGTACACACATTAGACAGATACAATTCACAAGATGTTGAACACATAAAATAGCAACTGTGTCCTTCCCCATTTAACAACTTCACCGACACTGGGATAAAAGAGTTTTTAAATTTGTTTAATCTGCAGCGAGGAACTTTGAACCTCCTGCCAGAAGGCAACAACTCATACTCCATATTCAAAACATGGGAAAAATCACAGACAATCCTCTCAACGTGTCTTACAGTGACATGTTCGCACATAGTTTGCAATGGTGTCAATTCTTTCACTCTTATAATATTGACTCTTGTAAGTCCCATACTGCATAATCCGTCTCTGCTTGAGGTGTAATATAAACGGCACTGACTATGACCGAGCTGAATTCCCGAGTTAGATAGAAGGGCTGACATTTGATGGTCAGTAGTTCCAGATTTGGTGTGCAGGAGCGTGTAAGAGGAACAATGCTTGTGCTGTCACACCAGTGCTCATGCTGTCACACCATCAGACACACTCCACCTCCCCTTGACTTCCCCTGACTCCAGTGTTCTGTCCATGTGGTAAACCAAAAAAAACTCGGCTGGCTGGATGGCGTGGTCCGGTACTGCTGGGTTCAGCCAGGTCTCGGTGTCCCCTCAGCCTGTTCCTGATGCCTCCTTTGTTTCCCTTCAGGATCTCGCTTGGCCAACACTGGTCCAGGTTTAAAATTAATTTAAAGAATATGCAAAGAGAATTGAATCTTCATCATTGAGTCATCAAAACCCAATGTGTAGCAAGCTTTGACAACATCACGTTGTATCTGTAGTTAGTATTTTTCTCACTACTCCTCTCACAAATTTGGTCCACTCATCACTAAGTTGGCATATGTAATCTTGAGAGTAAGCCACACAAACGTTAACAAAAGAATTTTAAATATCAAAATGGTTCACCTGTAATGGGCCAGTGAATCTGAAAGCAAAGTTTTAGCTCACCACTGACTGTCTCATGGTAAACATGAGACAGTTTAAAAAAAAATTGCTGTCAGAAATATGTTTTTATGTATTTTATGAAGAACACTTGAAGAGACTTTAATGATTATTTTAGAATTTCTTGAAAGGTGACACTGCCTTGAATATCTTAGCAGAGGCAGGTTTAACATATTATACAAATTCTCTGAAATTTTAGTGAGTGTGGCTATATGATCCAAATTTATGCATTTACTCCTGCTCTTGGTTAACCTCACTATAATGCTCTGTATGATTTCTATGTCATTGAGCACTGGGTCATGACTGTGGGAGTTTTGGCCCAAGAGCATGGTGGTGGTTATTGTCCAGTAATATATCTTTCTAAATCTCTCGACACTGTGGTCCAAGGTATGCCCACATGTTTGCATTCAGTTCCTGCCTCTGCTCTACCGGTCTCAGATGCTGAAAAGTTTGTTCTTTCACACCCACTTACACTGCATGCACTGCATCAGGTAGTCACCATTCTCAATAACATTCAAAATACATGACCATCCTCTGTGCCACACAGACTCTCACTACCAAACCTGTAACATGCAAAATAGCCCAGAGATTTTCTTAAATTGATTTCTTTGCTCTGATCTGTCGTGACACATTGGAAAACAGTGTGTACATATTTGCTCTTTGCCTACTGGTTGCATGAAGCTAATTTATTCCTTATATTTTACATCAAGCTGTTGAGCCTGTTGCTTTGACAATGGCATGCTATCTGTTAAAATAACTATACTGATTCATGATATGCTTTCCAGCTTGGGTAACACCCCAATATATACTGAAACAGCTCACAGCAACTCCCTACTGTAGCTGATGAAATAGCCAAATCACAGTGTTCTCTAATTTGCCACATTTTGAGCCTACTAGATGTAGCAGGTGACAGTTTTATTTCTCTGACGTATGTTTTTTAGTAAAGCGATTCCAGGTGTCGAGGCTAAGGTGTGTAGCATTTTCGTTGTATACGTATGCTATTTTATGTTTGTTAGTAGAACACCATTTTTTTAGTGTCATACCCCTAGCAGGATTATACTCATTTATGCTGTTTTTCTGTCCCAAAACACAATCTATTGTATGTTTTTGTATGGGGTTTTTTTTGGCAATGTCTTTCCTGAATTCAATTCATAGGTAATGGCTAAGAATTCTTCTCTGAATATGAGTAATAAAGCCAAAATTCTGTAATGCACAAAACAATAAAAGAAAGACGAAGAAGAGTCCAAACAAAAACAATAGTGTTCCAGAGAAGCAAAGTACCTGAAATCCTAGAAAATAATTGAAAGTCAAACTCATTTGTTGCCTCAAAGTCATTGCAAGCAAATATAAATTCAGATTTCCTATTCAAATGTGTCAAATGCAAACTAATTAAGTAAGCCACTCTTGAATGATGGTACCTCAGCTTACAAATTGTCTTTTCCTATTCTGAACACAAGATATCATCTATACAAGTCTTTATAGGATAATTTATTCTATTACACTTTTAAAACACTAGTTTTTAGTCTTTTTATTAAATAATACTTTTGCCCAGCTCCCACAAGACCTACTTAAACTTATTGATAATTCTTGGCAAAGCCCGAGAAGCTTTTCCTCTTTTCTATATTAATAATATTCTATATTTGTAAGATCTTTCCTGAAACCAAGAATGCGCTTGTCAAAACCTCTCTCAGAATTCGGGCTTAGTTTAAGTGATTTTTTTTGTCTTTTAGTCCCACTTTACCTATGCCCACTGGCTGCTAATCATACTTTTCCTCCTTGTTAGACAGTGTCTTCTCTACATGGTCATATTAGGTTTTAATTAATTTTAAACATTTAAAATAAAATGTTTAATAAAATAAAACATTGAAAAAAAAAAGTTAATAAAATAAACATTTTATTTAAACATTAATTCCACATTTTATTAGGTACCTGCAGGTTTGTATTTTCCCCCAATGATTCCAGTGTTACCTAATGACACCGTCTTAGAAGGTTTTATTTGACACCAATTGCAACTCTGAAAATTTCAATCTCATATATTTGTAATCAGATCAATCATATACGCACGCATATCTCCATACAATGATAAGACGGCCTACCTACAGGAGACTAAAAACCTGTAGAGATGGTGCCAGGAGATCTTCTCCTGAACGCCAGCAAGACTGAGTTGATAGTGGACATCAGCACAAAGCAGGAGCGGTCATACCACTCGCTAAACATCAACGGGACCCCAGTGGAGAGAGTTTCAGGTAAATAGGTGTTCACATCACACAAGACCTGTCTTGGTCCTATCACAAAAAACGCCCTGTTGAAGAAGGCCCAGCAGTGTCTGTACCATCTGAGAAGCTTAAGGGACTTCAAACTATCCTCTCAGGTGCTAAAGACTTTCTACACCTGCACAACTGAGAGTGTCCTGACGGGTAGCATCACTTCCTGGTTCAGGAACAGCACCATGCAAGACAGGCGAGCCCTCCAGAGGTGGTGCGGTCAACTGAATGTACCATCCACACCAAGCTCCCTGACCTGCAGGACATCTACAGCATGTGGTGCCGGACCAGGGCCAGGAAGATTGTAAAGGACCTCAGCCATCCCAACAATGGACTCTCTTCTTTGTTGAGTTTTCAATGATTATTGAAAGCTGCTTGGTTGTGCTGTTTGGTATTGCTTACAAATGTGAACATAAAAGAAATTTAGCATATTATTCAAGTTAGCAAAAAATCTAAGTTAAATCTAAGATTAATGATTGTTAAGGCTGTTTTATTTCAGAGAACCCATAGAATTGGTGAAAAAAGTTAGCTCTTGATTCATGAAACATTGAATGTAAACCATAAAATTGTTAACACTTGCACTCTAATGCCACCATTTGACTGATCTGGCCCATCTGACTTGCTGAGTAGCAGTTGGGAGTGTCAAAGCTATCAGGGACAATTCTCTGTCTGCAGAGGGAACTCTCAATCAATTTTTGAAGCTATTTCTTTGTGTCTGGTCTACTGTATTTCCCTATTGGTCACCCTATTTAGGTTATGTGTAAAACCCCCCCCCCCCCCTTGTTGGTTGTAGCATTATACTAATGTCTTTGTCTGTGTTTGGTGTGTATGAATAGATTATAGTTACTGTTTTACTGAATACTCTGACCAATTATGGATGTTTAGGAGATGCTCCACAACTGGAAGCTTCCGCTAAAGCAAACACGGAGAGAATGAGGAGAGGCTTCTCCCCACAGGCCATTCGGAGTTTAAACCAGGAAACACCCAGGATCTAATACTGGACCTCTCCTTGGATCTCCTCTACTGGATCTTCCCTTTTTTGCACAACCTTTTTTTGCACTATGATACTTTAACTCTGGACTGTCACTTTAAATCTGGACTTGCACAGCACAGTGCCACTTTATACCACACCATACTGCACATGGACACTTTAAGGACAATCACAAAATCATTTTAATTTGTACTGCCAATACAACACATTTATATATATATATATATATATATATATATATATATATATATATATATATATATATATATATATATATATTTTCACATATATTTTATATAGTTTATGCTTTTTATTTATCTACCTCCTTTTGGTTTTATTTTTATCCTCGATTACATTCCTATCTATGCTTGAATACCGGACAGATGTAAAAAGCATTTCACTGCATGTCGTACTCTGTATGTATGTGTATGTGAAAAATAAAATTTGATATAATTTGATTAAATTCCATTAAGGCCCTTTAAGAGGTTGATCTGGGGCAGGACATACCAGAGGACATTTGGAGAATACTGTATATGTACATAACTTCTTTATTTGTGGAAGATATGGCCTTATATAATTTAAAATTTATGTGTATTACACTAAAGCATGGTTGTCTGAGATTTATGCTAATGTTTCCCCAACTTTTACACATAATGCAGAACTATAGTACCACCTCTGGCCACTACAAGTATTGCAGAATGCCAACATCTTTGTGCTCCAAAACCTGTCACCATTTAATCAGTGACACTCTGTGTGACATGCTGGGGAAATTATTAATGGCGACACTCTCAATCCACAGAATCCCATGTCTTTCATGTATTTAAGTGTTAGATCACCTACTTCTAAACCATCTTTAAGTAAAAGGTGAGAAATCCATGATATCCAAGTAAAAGGTAAGTAAAAGGTAAGTACTGTTCCTGGCATATTTACATCATCACGAGAGCTTATAATTATTCTTTTTGTTTAGCAAACAGGTCGACAATAGCTTGATGATGGACTTGGTGCAGGTTGCGTAAGGTCTTGATTATTTTTATGAATGATGATGAGCCTATATTGGCACAAAAGCATTTATCCTTATGGCTGGCACTATTATGCCATTATCATTATTAGGGGTTCACGCAGAAATCATGCTAGGAACGTTTTGTAATCATTTTCCTTTCTTCTTCTTGATTTTTTGGCTTTCCATGAATCATTCATTTTGAAGTGTAATTTGAAGACATAAAAGTAGTAATGACTGACATTAATTGATTGCTGATGCAATTGGACAAAAAATATTTTAAAGAAATCAAGTTTCAATTCAATTCAAGTTTATTTGTATAGCGCTTTTTACAATAGACATTGTCTCAAAGCAGCTTTACAGAACATAAACACAGAGCAGAAGGTAAACATAATTAATGATAAAGGAAATAACGAATAATAAAAGAAATAAGAATTAACAGAATAAAAATTCTAGATTATTATTAGATGTATATAGTTCACAGTGTGTATGTATTTATTCCCCTATGAGCAAGTCTGAGATGACTCAGGCAGCAGTGGCAAGGAAAAACTCCCTTAGATTGGTAAAGGAAGAAACCTTGAGAGGAACCGGACTCAAGGGGGAACCCATCCTCATATGGGTGACACTGGGGGTGTGATTGTAATATACAGTCAGTTAAATGTTGTATTGGTGTGAAGAAGAAGAAGAAAAAGAAAGAAAGAAAGAAAAAAGAACTAGGATAACCAAAGGTTAGTCAAATGCTAGGAAATGCAAGGAAACGTTAAACCTGAAAACACATTATTCACTGTGAAAACAGCAACCCAAATCTGATATTCATTGCTCCAACAACTAAAGAAGGAAAGCATGGAATCTAAATAGGGTAACTAATAAGGAAGGAATCAAAACAATTGAACCATAAGGTCTAGGAGAGTGTGATGGTGAAACCCACATCACCACCCACAAGCAGCCTCAATATTCCTCTCACACTAATGTCCTCACTACCACCCAGATGCCAAAATGACAGTCCTTTTGTGGACTGCAAGGGAGCATTTAACATTTAGGTGCAAGGTCCTGCATGTCTGGGGTCAGCCTTTCACAGTTGCAATTCACCACACAAGACAACCTAGAATATAAAAAAATGGAAATACACAGTGCAAATGGCAACCATAATCTATCTGTGCTCACAGGCATAAGCATAATGCGCCAACCAAAATAGGGTGAGTAACAGGGAAAAAAGTATCATGTGTGCAAAATTAAGAATTAAGCAGATGTCTCTGGTAACTGTTACACTCAGGCTTCTCAGGCCAGAATGGTGGTACTAGGAAGGAAGTGTTTACTTTTCAGTCAGTGTCTCATGAATCCTACAAACAAAACAATCAGTGATTCCTTGTGTTTTCTGAAACAAATAAGCTTCAAGATCCAATTAGCTCTCCCACTTTAATTTTTTTTTCTTTTGCTAGCTTTCACTTCAGTTCAATTTTATTTGTTAAGTGCTTTTAACAATGGACATTGACTTAACCTTCCTATTTTCCCTTGGTCTATTTGACCCGACTGAAAGGTTTAATGAAAGTTTAATGTGTCATAACTTGGGTTTTCTTCCACTTATTTGCCTGAAATTTACCAGGATTGTTCCAAATTCTGAACTTTGCAAGTAAAGGGTCTTTGAACTATGTGTTCAGACCAGTATATACTATGTGTTTTGGATCCACTTGGGTCATTTTAACCCGGCCACATTTAGTGGGGCAATAGGTCACACTTTTGCCCTTTTCAGCGCAATGAACATACATACAGACACAAAAATGTACACATAAAATGTCCACTAACAGACGCACCCAAAACACACACTCACACCACACACACAAGCACAGAAACACACACGCACACACATTGGGCATTGAAATTCATTAGACCTCCAGAAATAACAAAAGCTAAATATTTCACACTTGTTATATGCATTTGTCCAGCTGGGGGCAAAATCTGATCTACCAACAAGCTTCACACACACACACACACACACACACACACACACACACACACACACACACACACACACACACACACACATTCATATAAAGAAGTTCAAAAATAAAATACATGTGTTTTGCAAATCATATTTGATTCCTCTCTTATTTATAAATTTAGTTGCATCAGTCAGATTTGGCCTAGAGATATGCTGAGTAATGTAATGTTTGACATTCATCAGTCAGTGGTTATCCAAAATAATATTTAATAATTTTTGCTTATTTTACTCAAAAATATGGCATCATTTCATAAGGTTTATCATTCATAAATTAAGTATAATAAAAAAAAAAAACATAAGGAGTGTAAAAGAAGTTTTACTCACATGAAATTATGCCATATTTTTGAGTAGGGTGTATGTGTGTGTGTGTGTGTGTGTGTGTGTGTGTGTGTGTGTGTGTGTGTGTGTGTGTGTGTGTGTGTGTGTAGCCTGTTGTTGGTTGATCAGATGACATCAGGTGGGCAAAACAGATATTACAGGTATAAAATAGATATTATACACAGAATGGTGATCACTGTAGAATTTTTGATTAATAAGCATTCAAGTCGATTATAATACCTAATAACTAATACTGAGACAGAGACTGAGAACAATAGCAAAAAACATCCAATAAATTAGTCACAGGTAACAACTAGGACCAGGCATAGCAATAAAAATGTCAGAAAAACCAAAGGTGGCAAAACCAAAAAGTGGGAAACTAGGTCAAAAGCATGGAAAAGAAACAAGAACAACATAACAAGCATTATCAAGAGCATGGCTTAAATGGCTAAAAACAGTAAGTGATCTGAGGATGAGGGTTCCCTCTGGTGGTAAAAGGGGGATGTGCGACTGAAGATGTTACAGAACCCCCTCTTTGAACACCTTCTGGTGTTTTCCTACTAGGGCATCCCCTAGGTTTGGGAGCAGGGCTCTTCAGCCTTCAATGTCCAGTGGAGACAGAGGAATTGTGGCATTTGGGTTCATGGACAGTTTAAGACACATGGAAAAATTGGATTATTTATTATTTTTGTGGGAGTTTGAGTCGGTATGACCATGTTCACCTGCTAAAATGCGAATTCTACTGGTCACTCACACAACATACAGTGTAGAACATCACCGTCACACATTCTACATACAGTCCTAAGCTGTCTTTACAGCAGGAAAGGAAGTTATGTTTAGATACATTGTATTGAATACAGTGTAGCATTTAACACCATTGTTCCCTCCAAATGTTAGAGGTCCTGGGACATAGCTCATCCCCAAACAGAGGGTGGTCCTCAGATTGTCAGAAAGAGCAATGTGTTCAATGTGACTGGGGTGGGAAGTCCTATTCAGCTAATTTAGGTACAGATCATATTTGGGCTAATCTGTAAGTAGATTGTTGAAAATGACTTGAGTTTAAGCTGCACGATTTGTTTTCAACCTGCCTAAGTTCTCGCATACCACCCCGCTGCTGCTAACCCTCCACTGGCTTCTGGTAGCTGCACGCATCAGATTCAAAACACTGAAGCTTGTTTACAAAGCCAAAAATGGACCAGCTCCCTCTTACCTTGAAGCCCTCATCACTCCTCACACTGCACCTCATGCCCTCAGAGCTACCAGCACTGCTCCACTGGTCACACTATCTCTCAGGGTAAGAGGTAAGTATACTACAAGACACTTTTCCTGTTCTGGCACCAAAGTGGTGGAATGAACTTCCCCTAGGGGTTTGGACAGCTGAATACTGGCTATTTTCAAACAAAGGTTAAATACCTACTTATCCATGTAACACTTCAACTAGCACTTTCTTCCCTGTCTGTTGTATGTGTGCATATTTTAAATAAAAAAAAAAATGTTGAACAGTGATCTAGGCACATGGTATCTTTAGTCTGTAGCCTGGTGAACCAGAGTTCATGCATTCAGTGATAAAGTCTTAAGGGCTTCTGCCAAATACTGCAAATGTAAATGTAAGCTTTAGCCAATAATTAGCCAACCAGCACACAGCAAGTATATCGCAGAGTTCAAACTGACCTATTGTCATGAAACTCCTATTGAAAGCAATCTTATTCAAATTTGACAATGGAGCTGCTATTCATGTTTGTCCACATAAAAACAAGAATTTGTTTTGGAAAAATAAGGTGTATCATAAAACAGTTTGTATTGCTACAATTTAGTCTAACACAGACTAGTATTTTTCTACCCTAATTGAAGATAACAAAAATAATTAGATTTTTATTTAATAATGTAACAACATTTACTAGAAACAAAATCACAACAGAAACATGCACACCATTAATATCTAGCAACAATGAATTCAAGAATTATTTCAGTGGCAAAATTCTATAAATATAAAACCTAAAGTAATTAAAGTGGTAATTTTTACCTAATACTGAAATCTGATCAGGTTGTGTCTCCTTGCTAAATGTTGCTTGACCTCAGTGCCGTTGTACTTGATAGGCTAGAACATATTGTTGTCCTTAAGGGAACAGCAATCTTTTTTACTGGTAATTATCAGTTTGTAGATATAAATGGCGATTTGTGTATGTGATTGTAATGGAATTAAGTGGAAGCATGATTGACAGTTGTGTTCACCAATTAGCAGGGTGCACTTCCTATTTAAAGGCTGATTGGTGATAGCTGGGATGCTTCACATCAGGGTTGTCCCTTTGTTTGGCTGGCAGTAGCTGTAGCTTGCCTTTTGCCCCTTTGGGTGGCTTGTTCTCCTTTAGTGTGCTCCAGTAGTGAGCTGAACAACTGCTGAACTTCCAGTTTAACAGTGGCTTTTATGAATGTTGTGAATCTTCACCTGAGACCAGACTAGTGTGTTTGTGGTAATATTGGGAGGCATGTGGATACCTCCTTTTCGTCTTTTTGATCGATATCTCCTGTTACGCTTACAATGTGGACTATTGGATCACACTATCTGGGGCTGGTGGCTGCTTTAACAGTGTCTTGGTTCAATACAGTGATTGTGTTGTCATCTTACTGCTATTTACGAAGGAAGTTGTCTGGTTGTTTTCCTTTATTTTGCATATTCCTGGGGAGTGTTCGGCAACTGAATTACATTGCTGGCATATAACCTGGATTAGTGCCCAGTATAATCTGCTTACATCCCATGAAGGTTATTTTATGGTGGAGTTTTCTTATTTATGGTCATATTGTTTGTGAAAGTCTGTTTGAGGGGATTTTTTTTTCATCGAAGTGTTTTTCTTTTGTGACTGAAGTTGTATGTTTATTTATTTATTACTCTTTCTTTTGCTTTAGTTGCCGGAGGACCCCCCCTGGCAGAGGTGGGTAGTAACAAGTTACATTTACTCTGTTACATTTACTTGAGTAAGTTTTTTTTTTTTTTTTTTTTTAAAAAGATACTTCTAGGAGTAGTTTTAAATCACTATACTTTTTACTTGAGTAGATTTGTGATTAAGAACTCCGCAACATTAGGCTACAATGAGCTTGTTACTTTTCTTTTTACCTCTTTGGTATTCTACACATCATTTTGACAGAGAGAGAAACTTCCGCTAAGGCTCTACCACATGCCTGTGTTTCACCAATCAAATGTAGTTGTGCAGTCTCGTCATGTTACCATACTCAATCTCAGTGGCAGGATGGGTTAGTTAGCAACGAAAACATGTCAGCATCAACCGTCGGCCATGCAGACACAAACGAGGAGGAAAACCCGAACCCCTGGCCTTATATTGAAAGCATGTTTACCTTAGTAAAAGTGCGAGAGAGCAGCTACATTATGAGGTGTCTTCTGTGTCTGCCAAAGCAAACGGACATTTCAGCATTGAAAAACTCAACATCTAACTTGAGGAAACATGTAGCGCTAAGTTTCCTAATTTTATTTTAATTTTTTGCTATCAATAGGCACATGTTTGTCTTTTAGGTTACATATGACAGATGTAGCGATTTTGGCTCGTGAAGCAAGGTAAATGTTTATAAGTAACTATAATGTGTTATAGTGACTCTAAATATTTTAACCTAAGTTGAAATTTACGGTAATGGAATTAACGTTACACTTATTTGGTCTGTTCGTCCGCCGAACAGGCCGTGTAACCTTTATTAATTCTATGAAGGAGGTATCTTCCCGGCCCAGGAAGGTTCACTCCCCTTTTTACTTTACACCGTATTTTGAATTAAATTAACTCAATAGAGCATGTAGTTCAGACCCGATGTTGCAGGTACCTTAATTTGTGAGCGATACTCAGAGACAAATCACCTGTGGCTCAAAATTATGACATTTAATGAATGAGACAAACACAACATAAAACTAACTACACAAACAAACAAAAGAAATAGGGAAAATGAAAATAAAATAAAACAAAAGAAATTAAAATTGGGGAAAGGGAGGAAGAGACTGGAAAGAAGAAACTAGAGACAGGAAGGAAAGGAATGGCAAGCTTAGACTCAAAAATTAATCACACCCTAACTGGGAAATCGTCACAGAAACTTAGATTCACCTTAAGATTCAATGAAAGATTCCTACTTAAAATTACGCATCTAAATTGGTTGGAAAAGGAAACGGTTACTTGCATTGGCTTACTGCACAAGAGTCCGGATGCAACAGAGAAATCTCTGAAAAGTCAGTTAGGGTGGGGTCAGACGTTCTTCCAAGTTCTCCTGAAGATCAGAATAGTTGTCGTTCTTGGAAGTGAAGCTTGCTGGAACTTCTTTGAAGGAAGATGGAGTCGTCTCCAAGCTGTTCAGAAAGTCTGACCACGGATTAGTGGTGTTTGTGACAATTTAAAGGTTGTGAACTCCACCCATCTTTGGGGAGATGACCAATACTTCGGTCAAGGTTTTGGAGGGAAAAACTCCATTTGTTTCAGGTGTCTGTGGGCGTGGTTTAGCTATCAAACTTTTAGATGACTTTAAAGTTTGATCCAGGGTGTATTAAGACGGTATGGCACCTTTCGTGCTCAAATAAAATACACCAGTGTTTGAAAAAAACGAGTAACCGATAATTTTGTGGTCATTTGGATACTAAACATGAAGGGTAATGAAGGTATAAAGGCAGCAGTACATTATATACACAGGTCAGTAATCGAAGGGTAACTGATGTTAATAAGATATTGTGTTCTTATAAAGGCAAAGAAACAAAAATGAAACATAAAACAGGATGCACTTTCATTAGGGAAGTAAAAAGAAAACGATAGCTTCATATACATTCTGACATCAGACCTTAAAGGGGCATACAGCATTAGAACAGGTATACATTAACATGCCATGATCAGTAATTAGAGTACAACTGATGTTAAATACAATGTTGTTTTCAGACACATGAATAAAATACACTCTTGTCAGGAAATTAAGGAGCAAATAATTTTAAGTCAGGCAAGCCTACCTTAAAAGAAGAAACCATTACAAAAAGGGTTATAAGAATGAGAACCTTAGAGTATCTTATCTTCGGGTTTTATTAGTAAAAGGAATGTCTCATTGTGTTTTGTGTGTGTGTGTGTGTGTGTTCTGTTTGAGGGCCCCAGAGAAGCCACATGGGGTTATCTGGTCTTTGTGTAGGCTCCAGTCATTCTGGAGCCAGTTGTGGGTGTGTGACACTGTGGAGTGTAGCCCTCAATAAAATCGTAAAACTGAGTGGTCAGCGGTTAATTGAGGAGTAGATGTTGAAATTTAGGGTGCCTGGGACATGAAATCTAAAATGACCGGTACCAGACGCTACACAGAGCTCTCAAGTCTTCACCGTGAGACACGCATTTCAGTCAGTTCACACGCTCACACCTTGTATTTCTTACACTGAGAAGTAAGGTCTAAACTTTTGGTAAAACTTGAGAGCCCTGTGTATATGTATGTATGTATGTATGTATGTATGTATGTGTGTGTGTGTGTATATATATATATATATATATATACACGTGTATATATATATATATACGTATATATATATATATATATATATACATGTGTATATATATATATATATATATATATACATGTGTATATATATATATATACATGTATATATATATATATATATATATATATATATATATATATATATATATATCCAAATTTCATGTGATAAGTCTATTTTAATGTCTTGATCTCCCTATAGCCTCACAGATTGTTTTTTATCCACAGAGGGTTCACCCCAACAAACTGGCAAAGTATGCAGACTTAATAGAGAACCACAGAAAGCATAAGTCCTCCTCTTCTGGTGATACTCTTGTGAAGAATGCAAAAATCACAGCCTTCGCTGCCACATGGCGGGTAACACCTGTAGACCTGTCAAAGGCTCAAACACGTTTGATGTCCTTGCAGCTGCATTAGAGGAAATACATTCTGAGTACAAAATCAGGGAAAAAGTGACCAGGACAACAACAGACAGTGGCTCAAACTTCCTGAAGGCCTTTAGATTATATGGTGAGAAGAAAGAGGAGGAAGCCACCAATGTACAAGAGGACAGTGACTCCACCCTTGATGATGCAACAGAAAATCAGAGTGAGTCAGAGGTGGCGTATCAAGATGTGTCTGCTATTCTGGATGACAACTCAGGCCTTGAGTACCAACTTCCAAGGCACCAAAAGTGTGCATGCCATCTCCTCAATCTTGTATCCACAGTTGATGCCACTGCTGCAGGAGGAGGTGCAAACGAAACCTACAAGAGGCTGTCTCAGTCTGCTTTTGCCAAATGTCAAGCTCTTTGGAATAAAACCAGCAGGTCAACCATGGCTCATGAGACAGTGGAACGTGAATGCAAGCTGCAGTTTCTCCGACCCAATCAGACACGCTGGAGCTCCCTGTTCCTCGCTGTAGAAAGGATTGTGCGCATTCACAGAGAGCAAGGAGAGAAAGCAATTTGCAATGTCTGCACAGCATTAAAGATAAAGATGTAAGTTGACAAAATGTATATTTTGTTTTTAAAGAATAATAAAAATAAATAAGCCTTGCTGATTAATGAGTGAATCCACCTGTCTCAAGTAACTAAGTTTTTTTTTTGCATGGTGTGTGACAATTGTGGATGACTTGAATGAAAAAATTAAACTAATTTATTTTATTTCTATTTATATGTATTTAACATGTACAATGCATAATAAAGAAAGCTGAAATGGGGTTTTTGTCCGAGTATGCTGCTGTGATGAAGCCTGTTGCCATGGCCCTTAATATCCTCCAAGGGGAATCATCTGTGCATATGGGCCTCCTGCTGCCAACACTTTACCAGTTGCGGAATAAGCTGAAGAGGTTGGAGTCAACTTGCAAAATGTGTACACCTCTTGTTCACGCCCTGCAGCAAGGGATCCAGAAACGTTTTGGAGACGTCATGAAAGAGCCTGAGCTGATTGCAGCAGCAATACTCCTACCAAGATTCAGAACATCCTGGACCACAGCGGAGAACATCTTAAATGCTGCTATATATACTTGTTTATCAATTCAAATGTGAACCAGTAGACATTGACCTATATAAATCTGTATAATGTTACTGACATTTAGGATTATAGTGTATCGTTGACAAACCACAGGATGGCAATATAGTTAGAAGCTCAGGTAGCTTTTAATGTCAAACATCAGCAGCTTGACAGTAGAAGGGTAAGAATAATGTACAGACTTAATTATTTTGAAAAACGATTTATCTTGCCCTAAAATGATTAACCCTAACCCACAGGCCTTGACTTCATCAGGAATCACCTTGACACAGACTTGGATGATGTCACCAGCACAAACAGCAGCCCCTCTAATGAAGATGACTTCTTTGCATCCATGGAGTTGGGAAAATCACAAGTAGGAGAGCTGGAGAGGTACCTTTCATGTCCTTCCCCTGCAGGTATTGATCTACTCCACACCTTTCCTCTCATCAAGAATCTGTCACTCAAAGTCAACACAGTTCTTCCTGCATCTGCAGCCTGTGAGAGACTTTTCAGTCATGCAGGACTCCTGTTCACTGCTAAATGGTCATAGCTTCACAGCAAGAACCTTGAGAGCCAGCTACTGTTGAAGTTTAATAGTGAAATAGTTTTTCTGCATGTTTTCACACACGCACACACACACATTTTACGTTGACCGCTTCCTTCTGGTGTGCAGTTTTCTGTTCAGCATGCCTGGTATGAAATGTGTGTTTTTCTTCTGTTGTTCGGTCACTGGAGACACACACAGTTTATGGGCTGACTCGTTCTAGTTCTGCCTGTTAAAGTATAAAGGTTTGGAAATTTGTGTTACTTGTGTATATTTATTTTTTATTTATTATTATTTTATTTATTTTATTTATTAAGTATTTGAATTTACCGGAGTTATTTTAATTTAAGCTATTTTGTAATTAATTTATTTTAATTTATTCTATTGATTGGATGAGCCATAATTTGCCTAAAGATTATTTTGTATTTTTGTCTGTCTGACTGTCTTGTGTTAAAAAATAAATCAGACGTTACTCAACAGTTACTCAGTACTTGAGTAGTTTTTTCACCAAGTACTTTTTTACTCTTATTCAAGTAATTAATATGGATGCCTACTTTTTACTTTTACTTGAATCATATTATTCTGAAGTAACAGTACTTTTACTTGAGTACAACTTTTGGCTACTCTTCCCACCCGCGCCCCCGGGTGGAAGGATCTTCTCTCCCCTTTTTAGGTGGTGGTTTCTTCCGTGTGTGGTGTGTACATTGAGTTTGTGGGGGTTGCGTACACTGGGGCGGTGGGTGGGTTGCATACACTGTGGGTGCAAGTTTGATGTGATAGTACAGGGATCTGTGAGTTGTTCTTGTTACTAACTTACATGAGCAAGTGATCGCTTCTTCCCCTTGGGGACCTCAGCCCAGGATTTTGGTATTTTATTTTACATATTGCATACAATTCAGTCTTTTTGTCAACTGCTTTTGTGTGTGTGTTCCCCCCTGGGATTAGTAACATATAACAGTGTGGCCTAACTGTTTTAAGATTGTTATTATTAGAAGACTTGTATATAAAAAGGTTGAATTTGGAACTGCACTCATGCTTCTCATCTGCCATCTTTTTAATAATAACGGATTTGTTTGACCTAACATTCTTGTTGGGATATCGTTAATAGTTCCCTGGGTGAAACTCCTGGGGTGGCATAGTCGGACTCCTAGTAGAAGATATTTGGATCGAGGTATAGAATTGCGTTAACTGACACTTCGTGCCTTTGTGCAATTGCAACTGCAATTGCTCCAACTAAACAGCGCCACATTCTGGTGCAGTTAGCAGGATGTTCTCGTTGCAACCAAAACCGCACACCCCCTCACCTACTCTGCTCCTATACCGCCACACATACCAAGGTAAAGGTTTGTGTTCTGCAAGGTCCTATTCTAGGCCCACTGCTTTTTTCCTTAAATATATTATCTCTGGGTAAAATTATCCATAAACATGGTATAAGCTTCCACTGTTGTGTTGATGATACTCAGTTATATGTTTCAGCAAAGCAATGTGTAAGAATAGTAGACAATCGTAGAAAATAATTCATGTGAAACAGTAAAGGACCTTGGTGTGGTCATTTATTTGAAGATAATGTAGATAATATTACTAGCATAGCCTTCATTCATCTCTGACATATTGCTAAAATAAACACAATGCAGAAAAACTAGTTCACACTATTTCTACAACTATGTTGTATTACTGTATTTCCTTTCTTCCTGGAGGCCCTAGTAGGTTCATAAACAAGCTCCAATCAGCCACATTTTTATTGTGATCCAAAACTGCAGGCAATTATTTTATTTTTTTTTGCCATTTATTGTCCAAATACAAATAAAATCTAATTCAACTAATTTCAATTATCAACATTGCAAACAAAAATTAAGTATGTAATCAATATGGCTGTCTTAAAAATGTACATACATACAAAACATACAACTGTTTGCATAATTACACACAAAACCTATAACGCATGTACAAGACTAGCTTGCTTTGTCATGACCCTCAAATTGTCCAGTGGGAGTTTAAATATATGTTTCTCAGGAACAAAAAAGGTACTGAATTGTATTGCTACATTTTTAATTTTTAATTTCTTACTATTACAATTAATATTTAATTCAATTTCACATGACATCAGTGTGATTATCATTTTCATTAAATCGTTTCACACTGACTAAAGCAGTGCATTTTCTATTCCTAACTTCTAAAAAAACAAAATCATGCAAGGTATTCTCTGAAGAATGATTATGTTAATGAGTGTATGTAGTACAGCAATACCAATGAATTAAAAGCACTAAAGGGCATCTGGTGACTCAAAATTAATGCAAACTAATGTTAAAAAAGTAGCTTTGTGTATCTGATTTCCTATGCAAATATGTCAAATGCAAAGGAAAAGAGAAAGTCTATTAGGACTAATGTAATCTTAGTTTTCCATTTCTAAACATTAGCTTTTTATAACTATTACTGAAAACCCAATCAATTGGTCCATTAAATTATTCTAGCAAAACTAATCCCTAAATGTTTATTCACAAGGTACACAATGTTTTAACATATTATTAAAAAGAAAAGTAAAATAAAGATAATTATACAACACCTGCCCTAATTTTTAATCAACCAAAATTATTTTACTGTTATATTAAGGGTAAAAGGTGATGACCCAAGATATTCATACTACATAATATCTATAATATTCTAAATGATTCCTTGAAGAATGCTTCTTGATGGAGATTCCTCTTATTCTAGAGAAGATTGTAGAGAGTTATCTCTAGAAAATGGAAAAAAAAAATGTCACATTCATGTTTAATGAATCAGTAAAGGAGAAATTGAATGTTATTTAAAATTATTTTTATTGTAAAGTCTATGGTGCTGGTCTTAAAATTCTATTAATAATCCTGCATTATTACAATAATATTCAATCTAACACATTTCTGGTTCATGTTTTGAATGTTTAATACCCACCTTCAGTGATAGCATAGGAAATTGAGCTCCTCATTGCAGTCTCTGTTCTCCCAGACTGATGTGTTGAAGTTGAAGGCACCACACCTATATGGCAGAATTGGGCATTGAGGTAGAGGTACATTGCTCCCCAGCAGCATCCCGTTCACCCAGAACCATTTTCCATCAAGGAAACGCATTCCTGTCCACACAGTTGCTGATTGAGTCTCTGTTTTAAGCAGTGTCTGATAATATTGAAGCGATCTATCCGAATCCATAAAAGCCAAGCCAGTGTATTGAGTCCTGCAATGCTGAAGAGCCATCTCCCAGGTTTTTTTCTCATTCACCAATATGAAACTCCTAGAACAAACAGAAAAAAACCCTCCATCACAGCTAGTATCACGCCAGCCATTTTGATCCATAACAACACAATTCTTTCCTGTATTCATACCATTGGGCCTGCCAAGGTACCACTTTGTGAAATTTGTTTTATCTCCATCAGTCCATGTCCAGTTGTTTACATATGGTGCAGTTCTGATCAGCCCATTCCAAGATAGGTTTTGTCCTGTAACCGCCACAGCTTTGTTGTTTTCCTCTTCAGAAGTGATGGTAGCCAAATTCCCAAAGTGGTGTATGCAATTGTTCTGAGCTGTAGTCCAGGTCATCTGCTGAGAAATTAAAAAGTATTCTCTTGTCAGACTTACAGATGTCCCATAAAGGACAAACAGGTGACAAATAAAAAAGAGATACATCATCTTTGGTGTTTAGAGTCTTTGGTGTTTGGTGTTTACTTTGAGCTGAAACTTTCTGACTTCAGCTTAAAAGGATTAATTTAAAGCACATGCAAAATGACATAAGAGCGTCATCATTTCATTTCACCAGAACCCAAAGCGTGGAAAGTTTGGAGAACATCATATTTGTACATCTAAATATCAAACATTTGTTGAATGAACTAGAATGAATGCAGAGTAATAATGACTAATTCTTGAATCTTGAACATCAGCTTGACTGACTAACTGTTTTGCACCAACTTGAGTTTGAACTTCCTATAGTTCTGGCAATGGTTAAGCTTTAAGCTCCTCTCAGGATGACATGAAGGACTGGTATGATTGTCTTGCAGTTGCCTGTTTGTATAATGCTGGAGTTTTAGCCTTATTGCCAGTGCCATTTCTTCACTCCAGACCAGATTCAATGGCCCATACAATGAATGCTCCCCACAGATAGATGGTCTATATCTTGGTAGGAAATATGTGTCCTCTTTTACTGTGTGTCCAAACTATGAGGTGTTGCAGCGTTTACCTAAGAAATGAGAAAATTTGCCTGCATCTCTTCAAGGAGACATCAAGGCTCATTAAAATGTTTCCTAGTTTGTTTGCTCCCTTCTCACACATGACATTGACATAGGTGATCATTTGCTTATCAAGCAGCATCCTTATGGAGCAAACCCTAAGCCAGCACTGCTAAGCAAGCGATTATGAAGCAAGAGACAGAGTACTTATATAAACATGGAATAGCTGTCCAAGGTTTGAACCCTTTAATTTAATTTGGATAAATGTGAATTCAGTACAGGGTGGTCACTTGGGGAAAATTGTGGGGCAGAATATGGTGGAAACATATTTTGATGTCAAAATCCAAGTAATTTGTGCATTTTCAGTTCCAAAAACAGGATGAGATCTCGGTCACTTTTTAGGCAGGCTGGATGTTATCACTATATTTCGATCGTTTTGCTAATTTTGTTTTACTTCTTACTAACTTGTTAGGCCAAAGTGTCTTGTGCAAGTGGTCTCCAGAGTGCCAGACTGCTTTCTACTCACTGTAACTTCTGGTAAAAGGGGATCAACCCTGTGTGCTACTTCTCAAAGACATTCCTGAAACACTAACTAAACTACAGTGCTAGTGAAGAGGAGACTCTTGCCTTGCTTATGGCTTTACAGTACATTTAAATGTATCTTAATGTCATAGTCTCTGTTGGTCTCATGGTCTCTCTCTCATTGTCTAGGAGTTCACTCTTGTCATCACTCACCAATAGGGGTGTAACTGCTATTATTTGGTAGCGGGCTGACTCCAGCTCCTCCCTCATCTGAGCCATGTATCATTGGGAACATTCCAGTGACTAGAGAAGTAGGCTCAGTTAGCTCCCAGCAGAAGAGCACAAGCTCTGTGAGCCTAAGTAACCATAAAATTCCACTCACAATGGGATTGCTCTGAGGTTGTGGCTCGGATTTTCTGGAGAATGGTGTTAAATTACTCAACCTATCTATCAATTTAGGTAGGACGCTAGGGTAACAGTTCTAGATTCATTGTTTTTAGGTTGGCTCTTTAGGGTTGCACAGGCAAGTTGAATGGTTTGGCATTCAGGACTTCATTTCCATGAAAGTGCCAAACATAGCATATACAATATATTAGATATGGAATAATATTTTTATATTGATGGTAATGTAGGTTTCTTTATTCTGTCTAAACAAATCCAAAGTGTAATCCTAGGTTTTATACCGACTGAGGGCCTGAGTCACCTGACCACAACAGCAAGGATCATTCATTCTTCAAATAGCTGTCCATGGTCCAGGAATGCTATAGTTTTGTCGATTGCAGTGGTGTATAGGGAGCACAGGTGATCATACTATCCTCTAAAGAGCTTGTGTATTCTACTCTGTACTATATCATCATGCAAGGTAGTTTGCACCTTTCAGACAGCTTGACTATGCAAAGAGAATTGAATCTTCATCACTGAGTCATCAAAACCCAATGCGTAGCAAGCTTTGACATCACATTTGTACCTGTAATTAGGATTTTTCTCACTACTCCTTTAACATCATTCATCACTAATTTGGCATATGTAATCTTGAGAGTAAGCCAAATATCCAAAATGGTTCACCTGTAATGGGCCAATGAATCTGAAAGCAAAGTTGTAAAAAAGGAAGTAAGCTGTATCTAACCACTAACCACTGGTCTCATGGTAAACACATTTTAAAAAGATTGCTGTTTATATATGTGTTTTATGTTTGTTGTTTGATTGCTTTTTCTCTCTTTTGGCTCTCAACGAAGGCGGTCGCATTTTCTCTCCCTCTCTCTCTCTCCCCCTTACTTTCCCTGCTTTGCTCCTCTCATCTCATCTATTGTCTTATACTTTGAGAGACTCTCTCCGCACTGCTCTCCAAACTAAAAAACATCATGGATTTGATAAACTGGTCTCTCAACGCAATTGACACCATCATCTCGACGAGAAGCTTGGGATCACGGGAACCTGACTGCCCTGCCAGAACGTTTACAGCTGGCAATACGATGGATACTTGGGAGAAGTGGCGGGTCGTGTGTCTGGTGGCTCTTTCCGTGGAGGACGTTGAAGATATTTACCTATTCGGAACCATGATAACAGGAGTTCTGCTGATTGGATTATGGATTGCCCTGGTTTATTGAAAAAATCAGAAAACGGTGACAGCCGTATAAAACCTCAAAGGCTGCCCGTCATGATTGATGCAGTGGGCAGGGCGGTCAGCACTGAGGCTGGGACTATTAACCGCAATATGGATAACATCACGGTGAGGCTCACTGCTTTGGATACTGCTTTGGTTAACATCACAGAGAAGCTCACTGCTTTGGAAAGAAAAATGGATTGATTTGGAGACTAGAACGGACCAAGAGAGTAGTCGTGTACATTGGAATATATGTCTACTCCCCCCAAGACCAAACAATCCCAATCTTATCTGCTTTCGGCTCCCCTCAACCAGCATTGGCCTCGGCCAAGGCCGCTGTTGGAACAACAATTCCCCTGGAAGAGCACTGCAGCAAGACACTCTTGTGACCAGTGACAATAAAGGTTACTACTACTACTACTACTATGTGTAACCCCATCACCCCATAAGGGGATGAGGAGATACCTTAAAATTAAGGGTAACCACTACAGTGTGTTTCTTTGCAAATATGACAATGTTTATTTTACAACATTTCCAAGTAGCATCAGAAAGAATCAAAAAGATCAGACAAGCAAAAACAAAGAAAGAAAGAAAAAGAACTATCTTGTAACCATTACAGACAACAGGGTTCCCAAGCCTATTTAATAGTAGTTGCTACTCTGCAAATAAGTGCACACTCAAATTACAATAAAACCAAAACCCGTTCAATCCGCACTCCACGGCAAAAGGAAATCATACCCTCAAACCACAACAAGATGTTCCCCCCCCACAGAGTACACCACATGTATAAGGTAATGGAAACCCCTCGGTCATCAGTTGGTCCAAGATAAATAAAACAAACCAAAAAAAAAAACAAAAAAACAAAAAACATTAAGCCATCAATGCTTTCAATAAAAGTAAACGGCAATCATACATCATCTGTAAAAAGATAAATTGATTGCCATACCATATTTAATAACCTTAAAAACACTTTAAAGAGTTACATATTAAAAGCACAAATTACAATATAAAAAACTTAAAACCAATTCCTATAGTAAGCATACTTCACAACCCTTACCTTTACAATTCAGTTCTAGGCTGCTATGCTGCTCATTAATCAATTGGTCTTTTCATCTGCTATAACACAGCCTTGAAAAACACCAAACAGCATTTCTTAGCATATGGTACACAAAGAGGACGTCACCTGGGATTTGTAGTCCACCCAATTTGTAGTCCTACACCTTCTACCCCATTACATATGTATCCCCATATGATCTGAAGAACACTTGAAGAGACTCTACTGATTATTTTTCAAATTTCTTGAAAGGTGACAGTGCCTTTAAATATGTTAGCAGAAGTAGGTTTAACATATTACACAAATCTCTTGAATTTTAGTAGGTGTGGCTATATGATCCACATTTATGCATCTACTCCTGGTCTTGGTTCACTATACCTCACTATAATGCTCCGTATCATATCTATGTCATTGAGCACAGGGGCATGACTGTGGGAGTTTTGGCCCAAGAGCATGGTGGTGTTTATTGTCCAGTAATATATCTTTCTAAATCTCTCGACACTGTGGTCCAAGGTATGCCTGAATGTTTGCATTCAGTTGCTGCCTCTGCTTTACTGGTTTCAGATACTGAAAAGGTTGTTTTTCTACATCCACTTACACTGAATGCACTGCTTCAAGTAGTCACCATTCTCAATAACATTCAGACAAAATACATGCCACACAGACTCTCACTATTAAACCTGTAATATGCAAAACATCCCAGAGATTCTGAGATTCCCCAGAGAGTAGGTGGAACAGGCTCCTGAAGGCTGGTTGGAGCTTGACTGCTTTTCTAAAACTGATCTCTTTGCTCTGCATATATACACACTGGACTATACGCACACTACACTATACTATACACACACTGCATTTAATTTAATATAACAATCTATCTGACAATAAGCTATCGGTACCACAGGACATTTCTGTATCTGTACAGTCTGTTGCACCTTACATGTTACATATATAATATTTATACTTATATATATTATTTATATTTAAACATACTTTATATATATATATATATATATATAAAATTCATACTGTATATAATGTGTAGTGCATTGTAAATATGTCTAGTAGTACACTGTGTGTACTGACTATGTATGAGCACATTGCATCTTTTCCACATTTGCACATTTCAAATGGTACATTTTTTTAACCTGTTTGTAAATTGTTCTAATTTCTGTTCTTAACTACTGTATGTAAATGGTTCTGCAATTTCTGGAGCTCGCTACCAAGAATTTCACTCACCATGGCACATGTACTGTGGTGATATGACAATAACGGTGACTTGACTTGACTTGACTTGATCTGTCGTGACACCCATTGGAAAGCGGTATGTACATTTTGTTCTTTGCCTACTGGTTGCATGAAGCTAATTTCATTCCTTATCTTTTAGATCAAGCCGTTGAGCTTGTAGCTCTAACAATGGCATGCTGTCTGTTAAAATAACTATACTGATTCATGATATGCTTTCGGTGTAGCTCAGGTTACACCCCAGTACAGTATATTCTGGAACAGCTCACAGCAACTCCCTAGCTTATGAAGTACCCAAATTGGAGGCATTGAAAGTCAAACTCATCTGTAGCCTCAAAGTCAGTGCAAGCAAATCAGATTTCCTATTCAAATATGTCTAATGCAAACTAATTAAGTAAGCCACTCTTGAATGATGGTACATGAGGTAACAGGTCTTTTCCTATTCTGAACACAAGATATCATCTAAACAAGTCTTTAAAGGTTACTTTATTCTATCATACTTTTTAAACTCTAGTTTTCTAGTAGTTTTATTAATTTTTTTTATAATACTTTTGCCCAGCTCCTACAAGACTTACTCAAACATATTGATAAACCCAAACTGGACTTTGACAATTGTACTGAAGTCTCTAGGCCCAAGGATGGTCAGCCTTTTCATCCTTTAGTTATTTTAGTTTAGACCCAAATTCTTTGTAAAACCAGAGAAGCTTTTCCTCTTATCCATATGGGTAAGAAGATTTCTATCTTTCCTGAAACCAAGAATGTGCTTGTCAAAGCCTCTCTCAGAATCTGGGCTCAGTTTAAGTGCTTTTTTTCTTTCAGTCCCCCTTTTACCTATGCCTACTGGCTGCTAATCATACTTTTCCTCCCTCCTAGTCAGACAGTGTCTTCTCTACATGAACAAATTTGGTATTCATTAATTGATTATATATAGATAACATTTTTGTATCATCGGCAGTTATTAAACAAATATTCATTTTATTTCAAACATTCACTTCGCATTTTATTAGGTACCTGCAGGTTTGGATTTTTCCCCATGATTCCAGTGTTACCTAATGTACACTGTGTACAATGTGTGTGGGCCTTAAGTGTTTTTTTTTGACACTAATTCCAACTCTGAAAGGTTCAGTCTCATATATTTGTAATCAGATCAATCATATACGCACTCATACCTACTTAAAGGAGACTAAAAACCTGGAGAGATGGTGCTAGGAGAACAATCCTCTGAATGTCAGCAAGACTAAGGAGTTGATAGTGGACTTCAGCAGGAGCGGTCATACCAACCGGTAAACATCAATGGGACCCCATTGGGGAGAGTGGACAGTTTCCTGTTTTGGTCCTGTCACATCAACACCCTGGTGAAGAAGGCCCGGCAGCGTCTGTACCACCTGAGATGCTTAAGGGACTTTGAAGACATGAAAGTACTACTGACTGACATTACACGATTGTTGATGCAAATGGACAAAAAATATTTTAAAGAAGAAAAAGAAAGAAAGAAAGAAAGAAAGAAAGAAAGAAAGAAAGAAAGAAAGAAAGAAAGAAAGAACTAGAATAACCAAGGTTTAGTCAAATGCTAGGAAAGGCAAGGAAAAGTTAAACATGAAAACACATTATTCACTGTGAAAACAGCAACCCAAATCTGATGATTTTCTCTGTATTCCAGAACATGCTGATAAAAGTGAGAACCACAATCCCTGAGCAGTATGAGCTCCCTGGATCCAGGCAGAACTCATTCCACAGAGCATACTATTAATGACAGCACCCTTCATGGCCTATACACCTCATTTCACCTGAAGTACTTTAAAAAAAAAAAGAGCACTTTTTTCACCACCTTCATCTTCTGCATGTCTATGGTCAGCCTGTCACAGTCGCAATTCACCACACAAGAGAACCTAGAAAATGAAATACTTATTTGTGCAAAATTAAGTATTAAGCAGACGTCTCTGGAAGTTGTTACACTCAGGCTTCTCAGGTAAGTGAGATCAGCCAGAATGGTGGTACAAGAAAGCAAGTGTTTAGTACAATTTTATTTGTTAAGTGCTTTTAACAATGGCCATTGACTTAAAGCAGCTTTATTGCATTATGCATAGAAATTCAGATGTTAGGATGAGGATTCCCTCTGGTGGTGAAAGGGGGACGTGCGAATGAAGTTGTTTCAGAACCCCACCTCTATGAACACCTTCTGGTGTTCTCCTACTAGGGCAGGGGTCGGGAACCCGCGGCTCCGAAGTGGCAAGTGGCTCTTTCATCCCTCTGCAGATTTGGAAAATAAAAATTTTATTTAAATTTATTTTATTTTAGTTAGTTATTTAGTCAGTTAAAAAAAGTAATTCTAAATTCTAAGATTATGATGCTCTTGTAACATTAAAATAAACCCTGTTTAATTTTTTTGTCGCTCAAAATATGCGTCATAACTGCCGACTTGTGAAATCCAACACACAGAAGCAGACGCATTGTTGGTTTGCTGCAGCCAGCAAGTTAAAATTTTGATGTCATGCAGGACTGTCAGGTGTCACGCATTGAGAGTGATAGTCACGCATGTGGGTCTTTTATCACGTTCTCCCACCACACATCGTATTTCTCATGCAGAAAAACTTTTTGACTATTTATCATATATTTAATAAGCTGCAGCGCCCAAAATGTATCAGTCCGCACCGCTGTCTGGAACCGCGCAGGAATCAAGCTCATCTCCCCTGAAGTCATTAGTCGAGCCTGACACTTATCAGCCAATCAAAAAGAGGCTACACAATAGCCAATCAGAAAATAGCAATATCTGGGAAAGACAACCAATGAAAAAAGTTGGGGTTGCGTGGGGGTTGGAGATGTCACGCTTTCCTGTCTTCAAAACTTGAGAGCCGAAGAGGACTCAATTAGACATTAAACATTTTATTTGAAAGTAACCTTCAACCCAGCGTCTTTTTACTTAAGGGTAGTTCAAACTGTTCAAAATATTTTTGTTTGCCTGCAGAAATAAAATTTCGTTTACTCGGTAGCAGTTCATTGATTTCATAAATGCAACACACTACAGTTTTTTCTACTTTCCATAAAGGTAAAACACGATATATACAGTGTTCTCTTCATTTTAGATGTCAAATGGGTTTTGTGGCTCCCTGTGTTTTTTTTCTGTGGGAAACGGGTCCAAATGGCTCTTTGAGTGTTTAAGGTTGCCGACCCCTGTACTAGGGCATCACCTGGGTTTGGTAGCAGGTCTTCCTGGGTGGTTATCATGGAATTTCTGGATTTGTGCTAAGTTTGAGTAAAGGATGTCTCATTTGTCCACCCATAATCTTTCATCTTGGCCTCATAGTCCACTAGATACTGGCCCCCCTCTTCAGCCTTCATTGTCCAGTGGAGACAGAGGAATTGCATAATTTTGGTTTATGGGCAGTTTTAAATGCATGGAAAAATGGGATTGTGGGAATTTGAGTCGGTATGACCGTGTTCACCTCCTAAAATGCAAATTCTACTGGTCACTCACACACACCATACAGGGTACAGTAGAACATCACTGTCACACATTCTACATACAGTCCTGAGGTGTCTTTACAGCAGAAAAGGAAGTTTTGATACATTGTGTTGAATACAGTGTAGCATTTAACACCATACTTCCCTCCATAGCTCATCCCCTAAGAGAGGGTGGTCCTCAGCTGTGCAAAGAGAGAGCAATGTTCTCAATGTGGCTGGGGCGGGAAGTCCTATTCATCTAAATTTGATACAGTTCATATTCAGTCTAATCTGTACATAACTTGTTGAAGATGACCTGAGTACATAAGAGCTGCATGACTTGTTTTCAACCTGCCTAAGTTCTCCCATACCACCCCGCTGCTGCTAACCCTCCACTGGTTTCCTAAAGCTGCACGCATCAGATTCAAAACGCCTACAAATAGGCCTACAAATCCAAAAATGGACCAGCTCCCTCTTAAGTAAGTATACTACAAGACTCTTTTCTGTTCTGGCACCAAGGGGGTGGAATGAACTTCCCCTAGGGGTTTGGACAGCTGATTCACTGGCTATTTTCCCGGTTGAAGACCTACTTATCCATGAAACACTTCAACTAGCACTTTCTTCCCTGTTTGTTGTATATGTGTATTTTATAAATAAAAACGAATAATAATTGAACAGTGATCTAGGCTCGTGGTATCTTAAGTCTGTAGCCTAGTGAACCAGAGTTCATGCATTCAATGAGTCAATGAGGCATCTGCCAAATGCTGTAAATGTAAGCATTAGCCAATAATTAGCCAACCAGCAGTAACCCTATATCACAGGGTTCAAACTGACCTATTGTCATGAAACTCCTATTGAAATCAACTTTCAACTTCAACTTTATTCATGTATATAGCACATTTTACTGAAATTTCAACTGCCCAAAGTGCTGCACAATATTACAAACAGCGTAATATATATCAGACCGATTATAACAAAGAAAAATAAAACAGATAAAAAATAAAATACATAAAAGGGAAACAGATAAAAGATCAAATGAAATAAAATACAGAAAAGCATCAAGAAACTCCCTCTGAACAAGGTCTATTCTCAATAAACGCTAAATTAAAAAGATAGGTTTTTAACTGAGACTTAAAATCTTCTAAAGTTGAGGCCTGCGGAATGTGCAAAGGGAGGCTGTTCCATAGTTTTGGGGCGATGACCATAAAAGCTCCATTGCCCCTAGATTTTTTTGAGGAACGGGGAACTACCAGTAGGGGAACTACCAGTAGGGGAACTGCCAGTAGAAGTCTCCTGATCTCAGAGACCTGACTGGAGTATGGTCCTTTAAGAGGTTGGTGATATAGCTTGGGGCAATGTTGTGAAAAGCCTTAAAAACCATCAATAACATTTTTAAATCAATTCTATACTGGACTGGAAGCCAGTGAAGAGTAGATAATACTGGAATTATGTGTTCCCTAATTTTTGTGCCAGTTAGAAACCTAGCTGCCGCATTCTGCACTAATTGTAGACGAGATAGATTGTGTTTGCTTATCCCAACATACAGAGAGTTGCAATAGTCCAGTCTTCAGGTGATAAAAGCATACACTATGACCTGTAGGTCTTTAGTATTAAGGATGGATTTCAGCCTGGAGAGCAGACTAAGTTGATAAAAACTACTCTTTACCACTGACTTAATCTGGTTGTCAAAGCTGAGGGAAGAGTCAATAATAACACCAAGATTCCTAACAGTATTTTTTATAGGTATATCCAGGGAGAACATGCAAACTCCACACACACAAGGCAGAGGCGGGAATCGAACTCCCATCCCTGGAGGTGTGAGGCGAATATGCTAACCACTAAGCCATCGTGCCCCCCCAAAGATAATTATCAGATTTTTTCTCATTTAATTGAAGAAAATTGTGCAATAACCAGAGTTTGACTTCATCCAGGCAGAGTACTAAAGGCTGTAGCGAGTTCAAATTTCCAACTTTAAAAGGCAAATATAATTGATTGTCGTCAGCATACAAGTGATAAGAGATGTCGTGACGATGATAAATTGAGCCAAGTGGGCTCATGTACAAAGAAAATAAAATGGGCCCCAAAATAGAACCCTGAGGATTTTAAAGAAGAGTTATTTGCAAAATTCACAAAGAATGTTCAGCATCGACTGAAATTAGTAGATCATTTACTACTTTAACTAATGCAGTCTCTGTGCTGTGGCCAGCTCTAAAACCAGATTGGAAGTTATCTAAAATGTCATTTTCAATTAGAAAAGGAGTAATTTGAAGAAAAAAACCTTTTTCCAATACTTTTGTGAGACATGGTAATTTGGAAATTGGTCGATAATTATTCAACTATGTAGGGTTACAGCCAGATTTTTTGAGTAAAGGAGAGACCAGTGCTTGCTTTACACAGGGACGCACCACTCCATTTCTCATGCCCCTTTTCCATCGAGGCAGTTTGAGTGCTGGTTCGGAGCCAGAGCCTAATTTAGAACCAGTTCTTTTTTTTTCGACAGACAAAGCACCGGCTCTGAACAAGGAAAAGTGGTTCTTAAGTAGCACCAAAACGTTGCTGGTCTAGACTTAAGAACCGCTTGTGTTAGCGGCTGTGGGTGGGGCTACAGTTAGCGCCTTTGATAATGTACCTTAAGTATACTAATGTTTAATACACATTTACTTTACACATTTACAATTATCCAAATTACAAATTACATGGAGCTGCACGTATACGTTGGATTCGCCACGTTTGGATGCCAATGTAGGTTCACAAAGCCATGAGCATTAACGGTAAAGCAACATCTGCCATTGTTGAGGCATTTGTGTTTGCCGCTGCTGCGCTCACGTTGCTGGGACACGTGACACGTATACAGTGACATCAGACTCGGCTCTATGATGGCTCTCTAGCTCTCTAAGTTCTTAGAAGGTTCACCAGTGGAACCAAATTTGAACCAGCACCAGTGCTATCTCTGATCCAGCACCCGGTTCTTTTTGGTGGTAAAGAGGCATCAGAGAGCTATTTACAATAGATAGAATGCTAGGGCCCAAAATATCAAAAAGATTTTTTAAAAAGCAAGGAGGTATAGGATCCATGGGAGTATTTGATAGTTTCATGTGTCTAATAATATCCTCCAGAGCTGTAAGAGAGACGGAGTCAAAATTATCAAATGTACATGAGATTGTGGTGGAAACTGCTAGAACACAATATGAAGGCATGATATCTTCTCTGATTAATTCAATCTTACTTTGGAAAAAAAGTCAAAAAGTCCTCACGAGTGTAAAAAGAGGAATCAGTAGAAGTAGATATATATGGATTAAGTATTAATCTATTGTACTAAACAAAGTTTTGGGGGCAGTGAGGAGATCAATTTAACAACTCTGAAACATATCTAGTTCTAGCAGCTTGAACAGCATACTGATATTTCTTAAGAGTTGCCTGTAATATTTCAAAAGAAATCTGCAATTTATCACTCTTCCATCTATGTTCAGCTTGTCTGCAAACCTGTCTAAGAAAAATGCTCTTGTATCATAATTAAACCAAGGCTGAGGCAAAGATTTAGGCTTTTTCTTCTTAAATGGAGCGATATTTATAATGTCCAAGCAGACAGAATTCAAAGCAAAAGTCAATTTATCCGTGTCCATCAAAGGTCCAGCAGTTTCTAGTAATGATGAGGTAGAGCTATTTGCATACGCCTCTGCAAAATGATTTGCCGTTGACTCAGTCATCGAACAAAAATAAACATCTTTAAATGATCCCTTTGGTGAGACAACGGCTTGATCAAATCTAAAAAAGACTGGTTTATGGTCCGATATGAAATTGTCCTCTGTATCCACATCCTTAATAGGTAACCCCATGGATAAAACCAGATCTTATTCAAATAATCAATCTTATTCAAATTTGACACAGGAGCTGCTATTCATGTTTGTCCACATAAAAACAAGAATTTCTATTGGAAAAAAAAGGTGTATCAAAACAATTTGTATTGCTACAATTTAGTCTACCACATACTAATGTCATCTTTCTACCCTAATTGACGATAAAAATAATTTGATTTTTATTTAATGTAACAATTTACTAGAAATAAAATCACAACAGAAACATGTATTCATTCATTCATTCATTTTCTACCGCTTTATCTGAACTACCTCAGGTCACGGGGAGCCTGTGCCTATCTCAGGCGTCATCGACAACAGAAACATGCACACCATTAATAACTAGCAGCAATGACCTCATGAATTATCAATTCTGGCCTTAACAAGAACTGTGCCTGTGGTCTTCCATTTCCTCACTATGTTCCTCACACTGGACACTGACAGCTTATACTGTATCTCTGAGATAATTTTTTTGTAGCCTTCCTCTTAACCATAATGTTAAACAATCTTTGTTTTCAGGTCATTTCAGAGTTGTTTTGAGGCCTCCATTTTGCCACTCAGCGGAGAGTTAGAGAACAACTTGCAATTCGCCACCTTAAATACCTTTTTATCATTAGATGCACTTGTCTATGAAGTTCAAGGCTTAATGAGCCACCAAACCAATTGTGTGTTTCAATTAATCAGTGCTAAGTAGTTACAGGTATTCAAATCAACAAAATGGCAAAGGTGCCAAAATGTATGCACTTGTCTAATTTCATTTTGATGCATGTTGCACATTTTCTTTTAATCCAATAAACCTCATTTCACTACTGAAATACAGCCAGACAAACTGTTTCTTTCAAACAGTTATTTGACAGATAAAAATGTAATTTTTTTAAATTAAAAATTGCTGATCCAAACACCCAAATATTTATAAAATAAACTGTCAGGGGGTCCTAAACCTTTGCATACGACTGTAACTATGCATATAATATTATGTTAGATCACCATTTCCCTACTAAGGACTAGTCTAATGTCTCTAATGTCCTCTTCAAACTCATAAATTTGCAAAATCCCTTAACTAAATTTTCTCCATGCTGATAACACAAGAATCAATAGAAAAAACTTCTAACAGTAATTAATTCTTCCTTTAGTGTTAGCTACATACATAAATATTTTACACAAGGAATTAGCAAACCCTTGATTTAAGAAAACAGACCTTGACTATAGGCCTATGTATATCAAACCTTGAAACTCTCCTTTATCTCCAAGTTTTAATGAAAGGTTGAATCAAAATATAATTATGCTCATACCTACACTTCATATCATTACTGAGACAGCACTGATTAAAGTGGTAATTTCTACCTAATACTGAAATCTGATCAGGTTGTGTCTCCTTCCTAATGTTGCTTGACCTCAGTGCTGTTCTACTTGATAGGCTAGAACATTTTGTTGTCCTTAAGGGAACAGCAAACTTTTTTACTGTTCATTATCAGTTTGTAGATATAAATGGCGATTTCTGTATGCAGTTGTAATGGAATTAAGTGGATGAAGGATATACAGTTGTGTTCACCAATTAGCAGGGTACACTTCCTATTTAAAGGTAGGGTCTCCGATATTTGAGAAATGCTTTAGAAAAATTAGTCGGGACGACAAGGTAAACAAAAATCAAAACAAATGTGTAGCCAATGAGCAGTAAGGGGCAGGTCTTGTCAATATGGGCGGAGAGAGTGTTCATTTGCGTCAAGTCAAGTCACCTTTATTGTCACATCACCACAGCATATGTGCCATGGTGAGTGAAATTCTTGGGAGCGAGCTCCAGAAATTGCAGAACCATTTACATACAGTAGTTAAGAAAAAGAAATTAGCACAATTTACAAACAGGTTAAAAAATTTGCAAAATGCTTAGTACCAGGTGAAATGTGCAAATGTGGAAAATGTGGAAAAGATGCAATGTGCTCATACATAGTCAGTACACACAGTGTACTACTAGACATATTTACAATGCACTACTCATTATATACAGTATGAATTATATATGTGTGTGTGTGTGTGTGTGTGTATATATATACACACACACTTGTTGAAGTGTGTGTATATATACACACACACACTTGTTGAAGTTTGAGTGCAGTGTGTAGCATACCATATTGTGGAAGTATGCTGTATGCTGTGTTAGTTATGGCTGTTAATTAAGGGGGAGTGTTCGGCAACTGAATTAAATTGCTGGTATATAACCTGGATTAGTGCCCAGTATAATCTGCTTACATCCCGTGAAGGTTATTTTATGGTGGAGTTTTCTTATTTATGCTCATATTGTTTGTGAAAGTCTGTTTGAGGGGATTTTTGTTTTTTTCTTGGAAGTCATATGTTTACTGTTTACTTCAACTGCACATTTCACAATTGCACATACAAATTGTATATATTGTATACTTCAATTGCACATTTCTAACACTTGCAAATTTGTACATACAAATTGTCTATATTTGTATATTTCATATGTATATTAAACTGCACATTTCACACCTGTAAATGTGTACATACAATTTCATCTATACTGCATATGTCATTCTGTTACACTGTGGAGCTTATGTCACTAAAACAAATACCTCGCATGTGAAAACATGCCTGGCGATAAAGCTGATTCTGATGTTTGTTTATTGATTGTTCTTTCTTTTGCTTTATTGTCCGGAGGCACCCCACTGGTGGAAGGATCTTCTTTCAGGTTGTGAATTCTTCTGTACGTGTCGTGTACACTGGGGTTGTGTGGGTTGCGTGCACTGGGGGTGTGCTGGTTGCGCACACTGGGGTTTGCGGGTTTGATGTGAGTGCATGGGGATCTGTGAGTTGTGCTTGTGGCTAACTTACATGAGCAAGTGATCACTTCTTCCCCTTGGGATCCTCAGCCCAATACTTTAGTATTTTATTTTACATATTGCATACACTTCAGTCTTTTTGTCAACTGCTTTTGTGTGCGTGTGCGTGTGTGTGTGTGTGTGTGTGTGAGTGTTCCCATTCCCCCTGGGATTAGTAACATGTAACAGTGTGGTCTAACTGTTTTAATATTGTTATTATTAGACAACTATATAAATAAAGGTTGTGTTTGGAACTGCACTCACGCTTCTCGTCTGCCATCTTTTTAATAGTAACGGATTTGTGTGACCTAACATTCTTGTTGGGATATCGTTAATAGTTCCCTGGGTGAAACTCTTGGGGTGGCATAGTCGGACTCCTAATAAAAGATATTTGGATTGAGGTATAGAATTGGGTTAACTGCCACTCCGTGCCTTTGTGCAATTGCAACTGCAATTGCTCTAACTAAACAGCGCCACATTCTGGTGCAGTTAGCAGGATTTTCTTGTTGCAACCAAAACCGCACACCCCCTCATCTACTCTTCTCCTATACCGCCACACATACCAAGGTGAAGGTTGGTGTTCTGCAAGGTTCTATTCTAGGCCCACTGCTTTTTTCCTTAAAAATATTATCTCTGGGTAAAATTATCCATAAACATGGTATAAGCTTCCACTGTTGTGTTGATGATACTCAGTTATATGTTTCAGCAAAGCAATGTGTAAGAATAGTAGACAATCGTAGAAAATATTTCATGTGCAACAGTAAAGGACCTTGGTGTGGTCATTTATTTGAAGGTAATGTAGATAATATTACTGGCATAACCTTCTTTCATCTCTGACATATTGCTAAAATAAACACAATGCAGAAAAACTAGTTCACGCTATTATACAACTAGGTTGTATTACTGTATTTCCTTTCTTCCTGAAGGTCCTCGTACAGGGGTCGGCAACCTTAAACACTCAAAGAGCCATTTGGACCCGTTTCCCACAGAAAAAACAATTTGACATCTAAAATGCCGATAACACTGCATATAACGTTTATTACCTTTATGGAAAGTATAGAAAAAACTGTAGTGTGTTGCATTTATGAAATCAATGAACTGCTACCGAGTAAATAAAGGCAAACAAAAATATTTTGAACAGTTTCAACTTACCTTAACAAAAAAAATGCTGGGTTGAAGGTTACTTTCAAATAAAATGTTCAGTGTCTAATTGAGTCCTTTTCGTGTTCATGGCATCAAAATTTTAACTTGCCGGCTGCAGCAAATCAAAAATGCGTCTGCTTCTGTGTGTCTTATTTTGCAAGTCGGCAATTATGTCGCATATTTTGAGCAACAAACAAATTAAACACGGTTTATTTTAACGTTACAAGAGCATCATAATCTTAGAATAGAATTACTTTTTTAACTAAAATAAAATAAATTTAAATTAAATATTTATTTTCACTAAAACCCCTGCCCCAGGACATGCACTAGGTGCCTATCCAGGTTTACATCCTGTCTTTACAGCCCTTTCCACACAGAGACAACCAACAATATAATTTTACTAGGGAGGTCAGGGGTCATAAACAAGCTCCAATCAGCCACAATTTTTATTGTGATCCAAAACTGCAGGCTATTTTGTTATTTTTTGACATTTATTGTCCAAATACAAATAAAATTTAATTCAACTAATTTCAATTATCAACATTGCAAACAATGATGAGGTATGTAAACAATGGCTGCCTTACAGCAATAAATTCTAAATATTTAAGAGTAAATTACATATACAACTGTTTGCATAATTACACACAAAACCTAAAAGGCATGTAGAAGACAAGTTTGCTTTGTCATGCAACTCAAATCGTCCAGTGGGAGTTTAAATATATGTATCTCAGAAACAGAAAGGTACTGAATTGTTCTGCTACATTTTTAATTTTGAATTTCTTACAATTACAATTAATATTTAATTCAATTTCACATGACATCAGTGTGATTGTTATCATTTTCATTAAATCATTTCACACTGACTAAAGCAGTGCATTTTCTATTCCTAACTCCTAAAAAAACAAAATCATGCAAGGTATTCTCTGGACAGTGATGTGTAACTGAGTGTATGTACAGCAATACCAACTATTTAAAAGTGCTAAAGGCCATCTGGTGACTCAAGATGAATGCAAACTAATCTTAAAGTAGCTTTGTGTATCTGATTTCCTATGCAAATATGTCAAATGCAAAGGAAAAAAGAACGTCCCTTAGGAATAATGTAATCTTAGTTTTCCATTTCTAAACATTAGCTTTTTATAAGTTACTGAAAACCCAACCAATTGGTCCATTAAATTATTCTAGAAAAGCACAATGTTTTAACATATTATTATTAAAAAGAAAAGTAAAATAAAGATAATTAAACAACACCTGTAATTAAACAACACAAGCTAAAAAGTGATGACCCAGGTTACTCATACTACATAATATCTAGAATATAGTGAATGATTCCTTGAAGAATGCTTCTTGAGGGAGACTCTTCTTATTCTAGAGAAGTTGTAGTTATCTCTAGAAAATAGAAAAAAAGACAAAATTTTAACATATTCATGTTTACTGAAACAGGAAGAAATTGAATGTTACGTAAAGTTCTTTTTATTGTAAAGTCTATGGTGCTGGTCTTAATTATTCTGCATTATTACAATAATATGCAAACTAACACATTTCTGGTTGATGTTCTGGATGTTTATTACCCACCTTCAGTGATAGCAAAGGAAATTAAGCTCCTCATTGCAGTTTCTGTTCTCCAAGACTGATGTGTTGAAGTTGAAGGCACCACAGCTATATGGCTGGATTGGGCATTGAGGTAGAGGTACTTTGTTCCCCAGCAGCATCCCGTTCACCCAGGCCCATTTTCCATCAAGGAAACGCATTCCTGTCCAAACTGTTGCTGCTTGAATTTCAGTTTTAAGCAGTGTCTGATAATATTGAAGCGATTTATCTGAATCCATAAAAGCCAAGCCAGTGTATTGATTCCTGCAATGCTGAAGAGCCATCTCCCAGTTTTTTTTCTCATTCACAAATATGAAACTCCTAGAACAAACGGGAAAAAAATTTCCACTACAGCCAGTATCACGCCAGCCATTTTGATCCATAACAACACAATTCTCTCCTGTATTCATACCATTGGGCTCGCCAGAGGACCACTTTGTGAAATTTATTTCATCTCCATCAGTCCATGTCCAGTTGCTTACATATGGTGCAGTTCTGATAAGCCCGTTCCAAGCTAGGTTTTGTCCTGTAACCGCCACAGCTTTGTTGTTTTCCTCTACAGAAGTGATGGTAGCCAAATTCCCAAAGTGTTGTATGCAATTGCTTTGAGCTGTAGTCCAGGTCATCTTCTGAGAAACGAAAAAGTATTCTCTTGTCACACTTACAGATGTCCCATAAAGGACAAACAGGTAACAAATAAAAAAGAGATACTTCATCTTTGGTGTTTTGAGTCTAAGCACTATAAACCTTTACTTGCTTCACTGCTGAGCTGAGCTGAGCTGACAACTTTCTGACTTCAGCTTGAGAGAAGTCATTCAAAGCACATGTAAAATAAGATAATTACATCAACATCAGTTCATCAAAACCCAAAGTGTGGCATGTTTGGACAACATTTTATTTGTGTCTCTAAAATTTTATACTTTTTCTGGTGACCTGAATGGATGCAAAGTAATAATGATAATAAATGCCTGAATTTCATTTGAATAACTCTTCATTCATTAATGTTTTGAAGATAATTGTTTTTTCTACATTCACTCACAACATTATTTTAGATTTGTGTTCTTAGTGCATGACCTGGTGAACCAGTATGAATATATATTTATTAATAGACTTTAGAGCACTTCTGTTATAAATGTATATGTAATTGTAAAAAATGTTTTCCATGCATTTTGTTATTAACAACACTATTTTCACCTTTCAAGAGCTATAAGATGCCACACCCTTGACAAATGTAACAAAAAGAGGGGCGGGGTCTCTAACCCCATTACAGATTGCTAATAAGCCGCACTTATTTAAAGGACAGGCAAAAACGAAGGGCAGCTGGGGGGTCTTGTTAATAATTGCCCGTTGCTCAGCTTGTAGCTGTGTGGGACCAGGAGTCCCAGTGTATTTTCCACTGTATGAGTGTTTTATTCTGTTTTTAGAATGTGAGAGTTTGAAGCTCAGGATCATCATGGATTTGTTTGGTTTTGCTTTGTTAAGGTATGTTTTGTTTTATTTGTTTTGTTTGTGTGGTTGGGTATGATTGATGTATGAAGATGATTTATTTTATTTAGAATGTGGGTGCTTGATGTTCGGGATCACCGTGCGTTTGGTTGGTTTCCTCTTGTTAAGGTATGTTTATTTTTATTTAGTTTTGTTTATTTTGAGTGTGACTGGTAATTATTAAATGATCTACTTTGTTTTATGTATTATTAGTTATTAAACCCTGTTTGTTTGAAGCTATCCTGTATCTGGGTCTGTCTTACTCCTCCCGGTTGTGACAGAATGATTCTGCGCAAAACTTGGACCCAGCAGGATAGCTTCCATCATGGACCGGCTTATTAGTAGCATATGTTTTTTTCCTCCTTCTGGACTGTTCCTCGTATCCTCCAGTCTTCCTGGACTTTTTCCTTTTTGCTTCGCATTTTATTCGGTGAGAGATGCAGCTCCACTTCCGGTTCCCCAAGGAGGACGTCGTCTCACTTCTGCTCCACGGACGATGTCACCATCCCAATGTTGCCCCCTTTTTTTTGGCGCCCTGCGGCATCGTCCGCACCTGTCCTGGTGGGGGACCTCGCTCCACTTCCGGTTACCCGAGGAGGACGTCGCCTCACTTCTGTTCTGCAGGAGGAGTTGCAGGCCCGTGGCAGTGGATCTATCCCGCTTTCCCTCCCTCCTACTCTGGTCTTCGAGATATGGTCTGGCCACGATGTGTCGGGGGTTGTGCTTGGTCCTTCAGCTCGGCTGTGGATGTCGCTCGGCCCTTCAGCTCGGCTGTGGACATCGCTCGGCCCTTCAGCTCGGCTGTGGGCGATGCTCGGCACTTCTACTTGGCTGTGGATGTTGCTCGGCTGCCGTGTGCCTTGCTTCCCACAGCTGCCTCACCGTGTGCCTTGCTCCCCCCAGCTGCCTTGCCGTGTGCCTTGCTCCCCCCAGCTGCCTCAGCTTGTGCCTTGCTCTACCCATCTACCTTGCCATGTGCCTCGCCCCCACCTCCTGGACCTTGTCTGGATCGTCATTAAGATGGGGTTGGCGCTTCGGGAGCCAAACCTCGAGGGGGTACTGTCAGGACTCAGCCATGTGCTTTTGGCCTTTTGGCCATGTGCTTCTGTTTATGTTCCGTGTCACATGTCTGCCCCACCCTTGTTTACTCCTCCCCATCTCCACACACCTGTTCCTCATGTGTTCATTGTCTATTTAACCATGCATCGACAGTGTACCCTCATCCTTTGTCCTGTTTAGTTTTCATCATTGTTACTGTTTTATGTGTTATTAGTTATTAAACCCCCATTTATTTGAAGCTATCCTGTATCTGGGTCTGTCTTCCTCCTCACGGTGTGACAATACCCAGGAGCCTTAGGGGTATGTGTGTTATTTTAAAGCTCATGCTTTATTATTCTTTTAGATTCAGTATTTTTTTTATATTTACTATTTTTTGTTAAAATTGTCTATATTGTATGTTTTCATTTGCCACCCCATACTCATTTTCTGGTAACATGTCAAGATTTTTTTTGTCTTATTATCTTCAAGCAAGAGAAAACAGAGTCTTATGAGGGAACAATTGGTTATAGCTGCTTTAATGTAAATATGTATAGCCCCTGCTTAACAGTCATTTAGACAATGCTTTAACTAAAAAAAGACAATGCAAAACACTGTCTAGGGTGGTGAAAACCACACAATTGCCATTGAGTCTCTTCACCAAAGTAGATAGTCTGTGTTGAGCACACACTATCATCAAGGACTTCTTCCACCCTATTCACAAACTGTTCAACATCTTTCCATCCAGGAATAGATACAGGACCACTTTTCCCACTTTTTACTGAACTCTACACTACACAGCTGGGACCCTGATGTCTCACAAATACTTTATTGTCTGTAATCACTTTGCAGTTCTGCTCCACCCTGTACATACTGTTACATATTTTCTATCAATTATAAATGTATATAACTGTACATTCTTTACTTACATTAGTTTACTTCTATTTATGTATGTTATCTGTGCATTCACTCTATATTTCTTGATTACTTTCGTACATACTATGTACTTAATTCAAACATGCACAGCATGTATGACTATATTCTTTAAGGCATATTATACTGTCTATACAACTATCACATTTTCCTATGCACACATTATTCTTATGCACTTAACACCTCAGTGGTGTGTAACACCGGTAGTGAAGAACACAGCAGTGGAGTACAGTGTTAGTACTATTGTGATCCCAAGGACCGGCACCTAGCCACAGAAAAACCCACTGGAATGATGCTGGATGGAGGGTCCATCAACAGAGTGGCCATCACACATTGTGATTACATTCAAACTCTGCATACGATTCTGCATACAAATTTAGCAAACTTTTTTCTGTGAGAGAGAAAAATAGTTACAGTGAAGCATTTAAAACTTGTACTGTCCTTATATGTACTATGTACGTAACACACACAGACCTAAGAACAATATAGATTCCTCAATTCATAGAGTATGCATGTCTTGAAAATTCAGAATCCCTACAAGCACTAATACAGGTGTTATTTAAGTAGCACATTACTGCAGTGTTGAAATGCATACATGCTGACTTGTTGGTCAGACAGAAAGGCCAAGTTTCTGGTGGAACATCACTCTGGCTTAGGGTCAGTCTGTACAAATATTGTCTTTTCTTACATCTAAAAATAAAATGCATTAAACACTGACACTGTCTACAGTAAGAAGTTTACACTGTCCCATACCAGGGATGGCTAATGGCCTAACCACTGCAGACAACACCTTGGACCTGGCCAGCCTATGTAGAACAATAAAGACAAGAAAAGGCTGGGCAATAGACTGGCTCACTCCATGCAGTTAAACAAAATTCTGAAGACAGATGTTGTAACTTGTATGGAATTATGTCAATGTTGGCAAATTAGTGCTGCTGTGGACAGAGGCATAACTTTAAACTAACAGATTGTGTAATACTTCAACAAAATAAAGGGTAAAAACTTTATAAAGTAAAGGATTTGTTAAAATGTTAGTGGGTCATCTTAAGGGCCTCATGAATGTCACTATAATCTAACCATTATTAGCTTTTCATAGACCTACATAGCTGTTTTGTAGCAGTGGCTGGAGATTTTTGTTGAACGCTGAAGCAATTCCTATTGGCTATCGTTCAGAAAACTGCCCAACGACAACTGTTTCTGCCTTTTCAGTTTAGAATTTTGCAAATTTTGTAATTATGTCTGTTTGAAGAGGTGTGTGACTGTTACCGGGATTATTTTTTTCATCTGTCTGCTATTTTTTATTTTTAACAAATCTGAGTTCTCGGATCGCAACAGAGAACAAATGGCAATATCAGGTAAGAACATTTTCCCTTTTAATAACCTAACACAATGTTGTTTTGTCTCCATATCCTTAATGTATCTAGCTCAGACTACAAGTATTTTTATGTTAGACAAATAATTATGTAAACAAATATAGAATGGTATTGTTTCCTTCAATACCATTGCTGTGCTATATCGGTGGAGGTCTTTCCTTTTCATGCTCTTCTTTCTGTTGCTTTCTTATTTCTTCCTTTTCATATCATATTGCATTCCTTAGTGCATCCTCTTTCCTCCTCATCATCCTTCCTCTTCAAACCAGCTTAGTATCTCTAATCTCTTTATTCTCTTTCCCCAAGTCTTGTCATCATCTTTTCCTACTTTTCAATGTCTCATCATTTTTAATGCACCTCCTTACATTGCTTTTCCATGAACATCCATTCCTTAGGCCACTACAACACTCGTTGAATCCTGTCATGCCATTTTATTTTATATTTTCTAATGAATTTTTGTTTAGCATTTCTGAGCTTACCCATGACATTACTGCTAGGATTTGATATTGCCTTGACCACACTAAGCGAACATTTATCTACTTTTCTCTCATGCATGGTCTCACTGCATCCTTTTTCCAGCACTTTTCTTCAAGTGGGTTGATCTACTAGTATGGACACAGCAACCCCAGTTTCCCACTGTACTCTCTTAAGCTCTAATGCTATTAATTCTGAGCAATAACTTGCTGTCTATGTCTATTGTTAAATACAACTACTAGTGGTTCGTTGCCCTCCTTGACTTGATCGTTTATGAATTCAGATAACGAGATGGTAGCCTTAATTGTCCTTGGATCTTTCACTAAGCTTTGCAATATCAAGCTAAGCAGCCTATGTCCCCGGAGCCTTGTCAGTGTCTTAGTCCAATTGACCTCAGGAAGACCAAATTGTAAATGATGTAAGCTGTCCCCCTAGTTACTGTATATACTACGATTTAGTTTGCCTCTTCCAATTTCTACCATTACCCCTCTTTTGTCTCAAAGTTCTTTCACTCCAAAAATGCTTGTCTCCTAGCTTTGACACTGTGCCTGAAACATAGATTAGACAAAGCATGTTAATTACTATTCCATACTTCCCTGCTAAGTAATGCAGTGATCTTATTTTACCTGATAATTCTATTAGGCTTAGAACTGAATTTATCAATGGTTCACCAAATAATGTTTCACATACTAAAGTGCAATAGACATCTCATGGTATTAAACTAAAACTCGTCACACTTCGAAAATTGAATAAAAGTGTAAACAAACAATCCAAATGGTTTCACACTGACTTTTCAACTAAATCTTTGAAAACAAAATCATGCAAGGTAATTTCTGGACAGTGACGTGCTAACGAGTATATGTAGTACAGCAATAACAATGATTTAAATGCACTAAAGGGCATCTGGTGACTCAAGATGCAAACTAATGTTAAAAAGTAGCTTTGTGTATCTGATTTCCTATGCAAATATGTCAAATAAGGGTTTTTTTTGAACCGCTCTTTGTCTGGCCTGTCACCCAGGACCTGTTTGCCTTGGGAGACCCTACCAGGGGCAAAAAGCCCCAGACAACATAGCTCCTAGGATCATTCAGGCACGCAAACCCCCTAAGGTGGCGGTTCAAGGCGGTTCAAACCCTTATGAGTAAAGTTAAACCAAGGTCCGTGATGTCACCCGGTAAGGCGCAACTGGGGCCCTGCCCTGGAGCCAGGCAGGGGGTTGGGGCTCGTATGCGAGCGCCTGGTGGCCGGGTCTTGCCCTACGGGGCCCGGCCGGGCTCAGCCCGAAAGAGCGACATGGGGCCGATCTCCTGTGGGCCCACCACCTGCAGGAGAAACCGTAAGGGGCCGGTGCAATGTGGATTGGGTGTCAGTCGAAGGCGGGGGCTTCGGCGACCCAATCCCATGACACGGAATCTGGCACTAGGGACATGGAATGTCACCTCGCTGGGGGGGGAAGGAGCCTGAGCTGGTGCAGGAGGTTGAGAGATACCGACTAGAGATAGTTGGGCTCACCTCCACACACAGCTTGGGCTCTGGAATCCAACTCCTTGAGAGAGTCTGGACTCTCTACTACTCTGGATTTGCCCATGGTGAGAGGCGGTGGGCTGGTGTGGGCTTGCTCATAGCCCCCCAGCTCAGCAACCATGTGTTGGGGTTCACCCCGGTGAACGAGAGGGTCGTTTCCCTGCGCCTTCGGGTCGGGGATAGGTCTCTCATGGTTATTTGTGCTTATGGGCCAAATGGCAGTGTAGAGTACCCGACCTTCTTGGCGTGTCTGGAAGGGGTGCTGGAAAGTGCTCCGACCGGGGACTCCGACGTTCTACTGGGGGACTTCAATGCTCACGTGGGCAGTGACAGTGACACCTGGAGGGGCGTGATTGGGAAGAACAGCCCCCCCGACCTGAACCCGAGTGTTGTTCTGTTATTGGACTTCTGTGCTAGTCACAGTTTGTCCATAACGAACACCATGTTCAAGCATAAGGGTGTCCATCAGTACACATGGCACCAGGACACCCTAGGTCGGAAGTCGATGATCGACTTTGTGATTGTTTCATCTGACCTCCGGCCATATGTCTTGGACACTCGGGTAAAGAGAGAGGCGAAGCTGTCAACTGATCACCACCTGGTGGGGAGTTGGATCCAATGGCGGGGGGAGAAGTTGGACAGACTTGGCAGATCCAAACGTACTGTGAGGGTCTGCTGGGAACGTTTGACAGAGTCTCCGGTCAGAGAGATCTTCAAATCCCACCTCCGACAGAGCTTCAACCAGATCCCGAGGGAGGTTGGAGACATTGAGTCCGAGTGGACCATGTTCTCCACCTCCATTGTCGGCGCGGCCGCTCGGAGCTGTGGCCGTAAGGTCTCCGGTGCCTGTCGTGGTGGCAATCCCCGAACCCGGTGGTGGACCCCGGAAGTAAGGGATGCCGTCAAGCTGAAGAAGGAGTCCTATCAAGCCTGGTTGGCTTGGGGGACTCCGGAGGCAGCTGATAGGTACCGAAGGGCCAAGCAAGCTTCAGCCCGGGTGGTTATGGAGGCAAAAACTCGGGTCTGGGAGGAGTTTGGTGAGGCCATGGAGAAGGACTATCGGTTGGCCTCGAAGAAATTCTGGCAAACCGTCCAGCGCCACAGTGTTTACAGTGGGAGTGGGAATCTGCTGACTTCGACTGGGTATATCCTCGGACGGTGGAAGGAATACTTCGAGTTTCTCCTCAACCCCACCGACATGTCTTCCACTGAGGAATCAGAGGGCGGGGGCTCAGTTGTGGACTCATCGATTCCCCAAGCTGAGGTCACAGAGGTAGTTGAGAAGCTCCTCAGTGGCAAGGCACCGGGGGTGGATGAGATCCACCCTGAGTACCTCAAATCTCTGGATGTTGTGGGGCTGTCTTGGTTGACACGCCTCTGCAACATCGCGTGGAGGTTGGGGACAGTGCCTCTGAACTGGCAGACTGGGGTGGTGGTCCCTCTGTTTAAGAAGGGGGACCGGAGGGTGTGTTCCAACTATAGGGGGATCACACTCCTCAGCCTCCCTGGAAAAGTCTATGCCAGGGTACTGGAGAGGAGAATTCGGCCAATAGTCGAACCTCGGATTCAGGAGGAACAATGCGGGTTTCGTCCCGGTCGTGGAACACTGGACCATCTCTATACCCTCGCCCGGTTGCTGGAGGGTTCATGGGAGCTTGCCCAACCAGTTCACATGTGTTTTGTGGATCTGGAGAAGGCTTTCGACTGTGTCCCTCGTGGTGACCTGTGGGGGGTGCTCTGGGTGTATGGGGTCCGGGGCCCTCTGTTAAGGACTGTCCGGTCCCTATATGACCGGAGCAGTAGTTTGGTTCACATTGCCGGCAGTAAGTCAGACTTGTTCCCGGTGCATGTTGGACTCCGGCCCTTTGTCACCGGTCCTGTTCATTACTTATATGGAGAGGATTTCTAGGCGCAGTATGGGGCCGGAGGGAGTCTGGTTTGGGGACCACAGGATTTCGTCTCTGCTTTTTGCAGATGATGTTGTCCTGCTGGCTTCCTCAAACCAGGACCTTCAGCGTGCACTGGGACGGTTTGCAGCCGAGTGTGAAGCGGCGGGGATGAGAATCAGCACCTCCAAGTCCGAGGCCATGGTTCTCAGTCGGAAAAGGGTGGCTTGCCCCCTTCAGGTTGGTGGAGAGCTCCTGCCTCAAGTGGAGGAGTTTAAGTATCTTGGGGTCTTGTTTACGAGTGAGGGAAGGATGGAGCGGGAGATCGACAGGTGGATCGGTGTATCTTCTGCAGTGATGCGGTCGATATACCGATATGTTGTGGTGAAGAAAGAGCTGAGCCACAAGGCGAAGCTCTCTATTTACCAGTCGATCTACGTTCCTACCCTCACCTATGGTCATGAGCTTTGGGTCATGACCGAAAGGACGAGATCCCGGATACAGGCGGCCGAAATGAGTTTCCTCCGCAGGGTGGCTGGGCGCTCCCTTAGAGATAGGGTGAGGAGCTCGGTCACTCAGGAGGAGCTCAGAGTAGAGCCACTGCTCCTCCACATCGAGAGGAGTCAGCTGAGGTGGCTCGGGCATCTGTTTCGGATGCCTCCTGGACCCCTCCCTGGGGAGGTGTTCCGGGCATGTCCAACCGGGAGGAGGCCCCGGGGAAGACCTAGGACACGCTAGAGGGACTATGTCTCTCGGCTGGCCTGGGAACGGCCCGGTATTCCCCCGGAAGAGCTGGAGGAAGTGTCTGGGAAGAGGGAAGTCTGGGCATCCCTGCTTAGACTGCTGCCCCCGCGACCCGGCCCCGGATAAGCGGTAGAAGATGGATGGATGGATGGATATGTCAAATGCAAAAGAAAAAAGAAAGTCTCTTAGGAATAATGTAATCTTAGTTTTCAATTTCTAAACATATGCTTATTATAAGTTACTGAAAACCCAACCTCTGAACTCTTATCCATGTGATGGCATTAAAACTTTTATTTACAGGTACACAATGTTTTAACATATTATTATTAAAAAAAACAACACCTGCCCTAATTGTAAATCAAACAAATTTATTTTACTGTGTGATGGAAATATTTACTAAGAATCTGTTTGTTAAGGTCTGACCTTCTGTGTGGAGGACTAGAATAGTTGTTTTTGAATAGATATTGTTATTACTAGAGATTGTTAGTATAAAATTTTACTGGGTCAAAATGAGCTGGAGACGAGTTGGCTCATAAACTACTCTAGGCAGACCTTGGTAAGGGTAAGATTATCCTGAGCAGGAGATGATCAGGTGTTGTCCATTTAGCCAATGGTAGATGTTTTCTTTTTCTTAGATTCTGTGTCTGAATCATGTTTATAAAAGCTGAGTGTAACAAATTATCAGGGCCCTTCCTCTCATGCTACACAAGGAGTGTTGGGACCTGTTGCCTGTTGTGCAACAGCATACAATAAATTGTAAAACCTTTTTACTCTTGCCCCTGCCTACTAGTGTGCTTAATTTCTCAAATTTCCACAAGAAGTTGGCGTTGTCGGGCATGATTTTGCGCTTGAGGATTGGCTATGGGAGCTCCCGAGGAGGTGTACTGCAGGCCCCTTGGATTCTGTTAACTTCACCTCGACTGCATGATTGGCTCAGAGTGTGAGAGAACGCGGGAGTTCACCATGAGCCACCTCAACACTGGAATCGGAACAATTGCCGCTGTGGAAGGTTAGAACATAATGTTCATTCATAATGTTATTTGTTTTTTTGAAATTGCTAAATAATTGAAAGTTTGTAAGAGTTTTCAGAAAATCATAGTTAAAATTATTATCGATGAATAGTAAAATTATATCGTTGGTTGTCTCTGTGTGGAAAGGGCTGTAAAGACAGGATTTAAACCTGGATCTGTCGACAGGTCAGGGACCTGGATAGGCACCTAGTGCATGGCCTGGGGCAGGGGTCGGCAATCCGCGGCAAGTGGCTCTTTCATCCCTCTGGTGCGGCTCCCTGTAGATTTGGAAAATAATTTAAATTTATTTTATTTTAGATTTAAAAAAAAATGTAATTCTAAATTCTAAGATCATGATGCTCTTGTAACATTAAAATTGTGTTTAATTTTTTTGTCGCTCAAAATATGCATTATAACTGCCGACTTGCAGTTGGCACACAGAAGCAGACGCATTTTTGGTTTGCTGCAGCCGGCAAGTTAAAATTTTGATGTCATGCAGGGCTGTCAAGTGTCACGCATTGAGAGTGACAGTCACGCATGGGTCTTTTGTCATGCTCTCCCGCCACACAGAAAAAGTTTTTGACTATTTATCATATATTTAATAAGCCGCAGCGCCCAAAATGTATCAGTCCGCACCGCTCTCTCTATGGAACCGAGCAGGAATCAAGCGCGTCTCAGTTCTTAGTCAAGCCTGACACTTATCAGCCAATCAAAAAAATAGGCTACACAATAGCTAATCAGAAAATAACACTATCTGGGAAAGATTTAATGCAACAACCAATGAAAAAAATTGGGGTTGTGGGGGGGTTGGAGATGTCTTCAAAAGACATCTTGCCTGTCTCCAAAACTAAGACATTGAACATTTTATTTGAAAGTAATCTTCAACCCAGCATCTTTGTTCTTAAGGTTAGTTCAAACTATATTTTTGTTTGCCTGCAGAAATAAAATTTCGTTTACTTGGTAGCAGTTCATTGATTTCATAAATGCAACACACTACAGTTTTTTCTATACTTTCCATATAGGTATATGAAGTGTTATAAATGATATATGCAGTGTTATCTTCATTTTAGATAGTCAAAAGGGTTTCTTGGCTCCCTGTGTTTTTTTTTTCTGTGCTCTTTGAGTCTTTAAGGTTGCCGACCCCTGGCCTAGGGAATAAAAAGTAAAGCATGGGACTAATTTGGGATTAGGTGCTTCAGGTGTCTTGTTTTTAGGGGTTTTGGAAAACCCGCCGCTAAGGGCTGACGAGCTCGGTGTAGACTCACCGGAGGGCAAAGCAGGTGAGGGGAAAGAGGAAAAAGAGGAAAACCACCCCAGAAGAGAAAAAGAGGCCGAAAAAGATAAAGTACAGATAGATTCTAAGACAAAACAGGCTTTTTGATGCAGAGACAGTCAACAATAAACTAAGATAGTCATGGGCAACAGAAAATCTAAAAGCAAACTCAGTAAAAACACAGAGTGTGACACTGGACCTAATGTGAATTTTATGAGAATTAATTATGTTTCTGAGTCAGTCACAGCTAATGTGACGGGTGACAGAGTATGCCTTCCCTGATGGCAGCAGTTTTAGCCTGAAACACTTAGACTCACTGAAAGGTAACCATGTAACTATGAACAAATGTTTTAAACTCATGGTATCTTAAGTACATAACCTAGTGAACCAGCATTAATGTATTCAATGTTAGAGATTTAAGCACTTATGTACGTCGCTCTGGATAAGGGTGTCTGCCAAATGCTGTAAATGTAAATGTAAATGTAGGAACAGGGTAAATGTAAACTGGACAGCTATTTACAAAGATTTTTTTTGGAAATCAAAGGCAGAAAAAAGGTAGAGAAAACCACAATCTAATTCAAAGTGATTATCTGCACTTCCTCGACCATGTCTGGAGGCGGCTGCACCACAGCCACAATCAACACTGACGTATGACCCACTAGTACCAGCTCCTGACTTAACAGCGGACCTCTGCTCTACCCAGATCTGCTTACTCAGGAAGGTCTGTGCATATCACCAGTTACATCGCACATACAGTATGAAGCCAAGTACAACAAAGGTGGAGGTCAGATTCACCTGGCAGTGGTGATGATGATGATGATGAGGAATTTAGTGTCATATCTGATAGTAAAGGACAAGATCACAGTGACCAAATTGATCACCGATGTCACTACACATGTCAAGTCAAGTCAGTCAAATCAAGTCAAGAAGCTTTTATTGTCATTTCAACCATATACTGTATAGCTGTTGGTGTACACAGTGAAATGAGACAAAGTTTCTCCAGGATTTTGGTGCTACATAAAACAAAGACAGGGCTGAGGACTTGTAAGTAGTCTTAGACACAAAGTGCATCTGTGCAACCTGGTGCAAACAGTGCAGGACAAGACAAACAAGACAGTGCAGGACAAAAGATAGTGCAGACAAAAAGTTACAATATAATAGAAAAAGTACAAAAAAATATAATACACAAAAGACAATAAACAGTATACAGAAACAGTGCCGACCAGTGTAAATACAGTACTGTATGTGAATACTGAATTTTCAAACAATATTTCGTTCAGTAATAGTAGAATGAGCACAGTTTCTTAACAGCAGGTCCTTGAGATAATGTATAGAATTGTGCAAAAACAGCAAACAACTGAGATATTGTAAACTATGTGCAAAATGACTGAGATATTGTACAGTATGTGCAAAACGACTGAAATGTTGGACAGTTTGTGCAAAAGTGTGCAAAACAACATGTAAACAGTTTGATATGTCAGTATGTGTTTTTTGTAGGTCTGTGCAGTCCATACAGATGTGTGTGTACTGTATGTTGTGCTCAGTACAGTTCAACTGTTACAAAGCTTGGTTCTGAGGGCCCGAATGATTCGGTTCCTTTTTCCAGACAGCAGGAGGGTGAAGAGTGTGTGTGAAGGGTGCGTGGGGTCATCCACAATGCTGTTGGTTTTGCAGATGCAGCGTGTGGTGTAAGTGTCCATGATTGAGAGAAGAGAAACCGCAATGATCTTCTCAGCTGTCCTCACTATCCGCTGCAGGGTTTTGCAATCTGAGATCGTACAGTTCCAAAACCAGACTGTGATGCAGCTGCTTAGAATGCTCTCAATGGTCCCTCTGTAGAACATGGTCAGGATGGGGAGAGGGAGATGTGCTTTTCTCAGCCTTCGTGGGAAGTAGAAATGCTGCTGGGCTTTCTTGGTGATGGAGCTGGTGTTGAGTGACCAGGTGAGGTTCTCCGCTAGATGAACACCAAGAAATTTGGTGCTCTTGACTATCTCTATGGATGATCCGTCGATGTTCAGCGGAGAGTGGTCGCTCTGTGCTCTTCTGAAGAAAAGGCCTTTGTAAGAGTTGAAACTAGACTTACTGTAAGCTGAAGCAGCTGGAAAAGTTAATGCTACTAGGGATATTGTGGGATACAGTGAACTAACACTTTTGGTCCCACATGCAGTGTCACTTCTTCTTGAACAGAAAACGGCACATATGTCTGCAACCCGATGGCTGAGATACAGTGGTGTCAAAAGTATTCACATTCATTACTCAGGTAGAAGTATAGATACTAGGTAATATAAGCTTTTTACTCAAGTAAAAGTGTAAAAGTACTGGTTTCAAAACTACTTAAAAGTATAAAAATAAAAGTAATTCAGGGGAAAAAATGCCATTAAGGACAAAAGCTTAGGCTGTGCCACAGGGGCCTATTGTGCACCACCTCTTCAAAAGACATATTTCTAAAGGCCATAATAACTATAATGTTATATTAAAATGATAATGTTGAAAAAATTGGGATGCACTAGGCTACCTGTTTCAGCCACATACTGTATATGGCCATTGAAAAGGAACCCAGTTTAGTGCAATGCAAATACATTAAAGAACCATACAGTATATGTGTTACAATCAGCTGTGTGCTTATCATCATTTATCTAAATATCTTCTTTTGTGTTCATCAGAAAAAAAGTAATGCTGCCACCTACACAGTGTGTATATATATACATACACACACTGATTATACGTGTGTAATATATATATATATATATATATATATATATATATATATATATATATATATATATATATATACAGATATATGCTTCAAAGATGCTTCAAAAGGGAATATATATTAAAATTTTGATTTCAAAATGCTTTAATGTTTTAGGCTTCACAAAAAAAGGGAAAGGAAAGAAGAGGTAGAAGAAGAAAAAGAAAAGCAACAACAGAATTCCAGAGCAGTTTGTTTAGACTCAGCAGAAGCAAATCGTTTATTTCAAGGTCAGTGTAAGCAAACATCAAAATAAGATTTCCCAGTCAAATGTTTTAAATGCAAAATAATAAAGTGAGCCAGTCTAAAAAGATCATGTCAGTTCAGTTATTGAGAAGTCTGATGGCTTTTGGGAAGAAACTGTTACAAAGCTTGGTTCTGAGGGCCCGAATGATTCGGTTCCTTTTTCCAGACAGCAGGAGGGTAAAGAGTGTTTGTGAAGGGTGTGTGGGGTCATCTACAATGCTGTTGGTTTTGCAGATGCAGCATGTGCTGTAAGTGTCCATGATTGAGAGAAGAGAGACCCCAATGATCTTCTCAGCTGTCCTCACTATCCGTCAACAACCTTCTCTTTATTTGGCTCTACACCAGGTACAGTAGTTAGCTGTTACACCTCCTCCCTGTATGCTGACTCATTGTCCTTGTTGATGAGACCCACCACGGTCGTGTAATTGGCGAACTTGATAATATGATTCCATCTGTGCATTGCTGCACAGTCGTGAGTCAGCAAGGTGAACAGCAGTGGACTGAGCACACAACCCTGACAGGCTCCAGTTTCAGTGTGGTGGTGCTGGAGATGCTGTTCCCAATCCAGACTGACTGAGGTCTTCCAGTCAGGAAGTCCAGGATCCAGTTGCAGAGGGAGGTAATTAGTGCCAGCGAGCTAAGCTTCCCAATAAGAAGCGTCTTTATTGTCCAGGTGGGTGAGGGTTAAGTGGAGGGCTGTGGCAATGGCATCGTCAGTGGAGCAGTTTGGACGATACGTGAACTGTAGTGGGTCCAGTGAGGGTGGTAACTGGGTTTTGATGTGCCTCATGACGAGCTTCTCGAAGCACTTCATAACTATGTGTGTGAGTGCAACGGGACGATAGTCATTGAGGCAGGACACTGTAGACTTCTTTAGGACAGGAACAATGGTGGTAGTCTTGAGACACATAGGAACAACGGCATTGCTCATGGAAATATTCAAGATGTCATTAAAGACATCTGCTAGCTGTTCTGGACATTCCCTGAGCACCCTGCCAGAAATGTTGTCTGGTCCAGCAGCCTTCCGTGGATTAGAGAACATAGAGTTCTCCTCACGTCGACTGTGGATAGACAGAGTACCTGGTCGTCGGGGGGGGATGGTCTTCCTTGCCGCTACGTTGTTCTGCACCTCAAACCCAGTTTAGAAGTCACTCAGCGCATCTGGGAGGGAGGCGTCGCTATCACAAGCAGGTGAAGCTGTCTTGTAGTTTGTGATCGCCTGTATGCCCTGCCACATGCGCCGGGTGTCCTCGCTGTCTTAGAAGTGGCTGTGAATTGTCTAGGTGTCTGCACGCTTTGCCTCTTTGATGGCCTGGAACAGTTTGGCCCTTGCTGTTCTTAAGGCTGCCCTATCCCCTTTTCTGAAGGCTAGGTCTCTAGTCTTCAGCAGCGCACACACGTTAGCAGTCATCCACGACTTCTGGTTGGAGCATGTGGTGATGGTCTTGGAGACGGTCACGTCATCAATGCACTTGCCGATGTAACTGGTCACTGTTGACATGTACTCCTCCAAGTTGACGGAGTCACCGTTGGTTGCAGCCTCCCTAAAGATGTTCCTCAGTGCACTCAAAGCAGTCCTGAAGAGCAGAGGTGGCTCCTGCTGGCCAGATTTTTACCTTCTTCAGAACCAGTTTTGAGCGTCTGACAAGTGGTCTGTATGCTGGAATTAGCATAACAGAGATGTGGTCTGAGTAGCCATGGTGTTGGCTAACTTCTGATTAGGACTTAATTGCTAATGTTTTGAATGCTGTTGATTTTCTCGAAAAGAAACATGCTCCATAGAGCACATATGCAAAGTACAGTTTAGATGCCTACTGTATAAGGACATGACAGTACACACATTAAATGTAAAAGGGAAAGACATTGTGTTTTTAGTACATTCAAAATAACCAGTGGTCATTCAAATTTTCATTTCTGCTATTTGAAAGTTGCCTGATTAATCTGATGGGCAGAGATTTGATTTGCAAATTGGGAATAAGCCTGATTAGCACCCCAAACAGATTAAAAGTGTGCACAAGTCAAACAGTTGTATTTCAGGGCATTAAGTTGGACCCCAGACCTTTTCTGTAAGTGTATGAGTGGGAACTAAACACCTCTGCTGTGAATTCAGTGAATTGATCGCTCATAGATAAGGCCCATGCTGTTACTAACACACACACAAAATACAAGGACACACATGAGCTGCACTGCACAGCTCACACACACTTAAGGGACTAGATGCACATTATGAACAAGAGGGTTTGAGAACCACAAACGAAGCAGATGTGTTATTGTTGAAGAATTTGTATTAGGATAATCACAGATGTACTTTGTAAAATACATGTAAGGCCAGGGAAAACACACCCATTCAAAAGAGAAGTGGGACGATTTAGGAGAGTGGACACTAAAATGTGTGAACACTGCTGATTGGAAAACCAGTTTATCTCCCACAGTGTTGTACAGTGAATAAAGTAAAGCCTATTGTAATGTCTTTGAGCTGTATAGCCTTGGCTGACAGAACATTTAAGATACCACCACAAGTATACACAGATGTGTTAAAAGCAATGCGGCGGTTACCACATACAGGATTTCTGTAGATGATTGCCATTAAAATGCAGTTTTTGAGCAAACATGATTTGGGTCTAATTAAGAATTGTGCACCGGTGCAAGTAACCCCCAAATTTGATTACAAGCCTTGTAAATTGCAGTATCCTTAATTTTGGTTTGCGTTATTAATGGGAAATCACATTGTGAATCTATAACCATTTATAATAAAGATTGGAAATTACAAATTGTAAAATAGAAGGTGAAATTTCAGCAACATCTGATATCAGAAGGCAAAAGCATACAAGTGAGAGTTGCAGATATACAAAACAATCCAAAATCTAAAACAAAGAAACAATTGATGCCATTTTTAGACATATGTCCTACTGTAGGACCTTTATACTTAATTATAATAAGTAAATACTCGAGGCTCCCTTGAGTACAATGGATTATGGGAAGGGTCTACAGGCCCACAGTGCACTTAGTAGGACATCTGAAAAGAAAAGGCCTTTGTAAGAGTTGAAACTAGCCTTACTGTAAGCTGAAGCAGCTGGAAAAGTTAATGCTACTAGGGATATTGTGGGATACAGTGAACTAACACTTTTGGTCCCACATGCAGTGTCACTTCTTCTTGAACAGAAAACGGCACATATGTCTGCAACCTGATGGCTGAGATACAGTGGTGTCAAAAGTATTCACATTCATTACTCAGGTAGAAGTATAGATACTAGGTAATATAAGCTTTTTACTCAAGTAAAAGTGTAAAAGTACTGGTTTCAAAACTACTTAAAAGTATAAAAATAAAAGTAATTCAGGGGAAAAAATGCCATTAAGGACAAAAGCCTAGGCTGTGCCACAGGGGCCTATTGTGCACTACCCCACTTCTTCAAAAGACATATTTCTAAAGGCCATAATAACTATAGTGTTATATTAAAATGATAATGTTGAAAAAATTGGGATGCACTAGGCTACCTGTTTCAGCCACATACTGTATATGGCCATTGAAAAGGAACCCAGTTTAGTGCAATGCAAATACATTAAAGAACCATATAGTATATGTGTATGTCAATGATTACAATCAGCTGTGTGCTTACCATCATTTATCTAAATATCTTCTTTTGTGTTCATCAGAAAAAAAGTAATGCTGCCACCTACACAGTGTGTATATACTGATCTATATCTATATATATATATATATGTTTCAGATATATGCTTCAAAGATGCTTCAAAAGGGAATATATATATATATATATATATATATATATATTAAAATTTTGATTTCAAAATGCTTTAATGTTTTAGGCTTCACAAAAAAAGGGAAAGGAAAGAAGAGGTAGAAGAAGAAAAAGAAAAGCAACAACAGAATTCCAGAGCAGTTTGTTTAGACTTAGCAGAAGCAAATCGTTTATTTCAAGGTCAGTGTAAGCAAACATCAAAATAAGATTTCCCAGTCAAATGTTTTAAATGCAAAATAATAAAGTGAGCCAGTCTAGTAATTATGACATCATCGTCTGCGCAATTCCTAATAGGTTTCTTTATTCCATTCTATTTTTTTTAATCACTAGAATTCTAGTCTACTTCCTGTGTGTGTGTGTGTGTATGTATATATATATATATATATATATATATATATATATATATATATATATATATATATATATATATATATATAGAGGCTGGATCTGGCAGTTCCAGAGAAGAACCGGTCAAGAAGACTGGTTGCTTGAAAGGAGCATGTTTTTTATCTGACAATGAGAAAAAGAAAGATGCTTTTAGGTATGCTAATGATCCTGTAATGTTTAAGGACATTGTTCATTGACATATATTTACCTGAAGAAAGCACTGTAAAACTAACACACAAATAAAGATGCGAAATGATGTCTTCTGAATCATAATTCAAATACACAGTCAAACAGTCTGCTCTGAAATAAAGTCTTTTTTGAAAATTAGACCATAACAAATTTCTTCAAATTACATTGTACTCTATTAACAACAAAGATGATCCTGAACTCAATATTAAAATCCTTTTTAAGATTAAAGAGCATATTAGGAAAATGCAGTGTTCTATATAATTTTTGTTGCAACACTAGTGTTACGTCCGAAGATGTAGATTCTGTCTTGTTTTTGTTGTTGTTGTTTTGTCTCCTGCTCTCCTTTGGCTCCTCCCACTATATGCTCGCAGGTTATCTGATTGTTTCCTCCCAGCTGCACCTGCTTACCAACCGGAGGGAAAGGAGTTTTAAAAGCAGAGCAGAACGCTCAGTCTGCGAGAAACTTCTCTAAGAGCATGATCCGTGTCCTGCCCTGCACGGCGTATTGAATCTCATGTTGTGCTCACAATCAAATGATATAGTAATAAGTAAATTTGGTGCTGATTGTTCTTTGTTATTTCGTGTAACTTCGGGAACGGTAGGGAGGTGGGTGACATTTTATTTTGTAAATTCTGGTTTTCTCCTGTTTTGTGTTAGCTAGGCTGAAAACCAAGGAATATAGGCAAGGCAAGTTTATTTGTATAGCACATTTCATACACAGAGGTCATTCAAAGTGCTTTACATAGAAATTAGAAAACACTTTATAAAAGAGAAAAAGAAATATATGAAAAATAAGAAACACAATAAAATCATAAAAACAAATAACAAAGAAAATAAATGTGATTTTAATTAAAACAGTTTAAAATATGTTAAAAAGAATAAAACAAGAGTAAAAGTGATTTGGATAAAAAGTGCAGACAGTGTGAAGCAGCACGGCGCTCACTCAGTAAATACAGAGTTAAACAGATGTGTTTTTAATCTTGATTTAAAAGTGTCTACTGTTGAAGCGCATCTGATCTCTTCTGGAAGCTGATTCCAGCTATAGGTGGTGTAATAACTAAATGCTGACGCACCTTGTTTTGAGTGAACCCTTGGTATCTCTAACTGACCTGATCCTAATGATCTGAGTAGCCTGCTTGGTTTATATTCAATTAGCATATCTGTCATGTATTTCGGTCCTAAGCCATGAAGTGATTTATAAACCAGTAACAATACTTTAAAATCTATTCTAAATGTAACTGGAAGCCAGTGTAAGGACCTGAGGACTGGAGTGATGTGCTCAGATTTTTTGGTTCTGGTCAGAATTCTGGCAGCAGCGTTCTGTATGAGCTGCAGCTGTCTAATGGTCTTTTTGGGGATCCCAGTAAGGAGTCCATTGCAATAATCCACCCTGCTGGTGATGAAAGCATGAACAAGTTTCTCTAAGTCCTGTCTTGAGACAAAACATCTAATTCTGGCTATATTTCTGAGATGGTAGTAAGCTGATTTGCTTATCACTTTCACATGACTACTGAAATTAAGGTCTGACTCTAAAATTACACCAAGATTTCTGACTTTATTTTGTGTCTTTAGACTCCTAGAGTCAAGTGCGTGTTAACCTTGAGAGTTTCATCTTTATTTCCGAATACAATGACTTCGGTTTTGTCTTTGTTTAACTGGAGGAAGTTTTGACGCATCCAACTGTTAATTTCATCAATGCACTTACATAGAGAGTCAATGGGGCTGTAGTCATTAGGGGACAGGGCTAAGTATATCTGGGTGTCATCTGCATAGCTATCGTAAGCAATTTGTTTCTTTTTCATTATTTGACCAATTGGGAGCATATACAAATTAAAGAGAAGCGGTGCAAGAATTGAGCCCTGTGGGACTCCACATGTCATGGATGTCCACTCAGATTTATGGTTACCTGTGTTCACATAGTAACCTCTACCTTTTAGGTATGATTTAAACCATTTGAGGACCATCCCAGAAAGCCCTACCCAGTTTTCCAGTCTATGTAAGAGTATGGTGTGATCTACCGTGTCAAAGGCAGCACTAAGATCTAGTAGCACCAGCACTGATATTTTACCCGAATCAGAGTTTAAGCGAATATCATTTATTATCTTTATGAGCACTGTCTCTGAGCTATGCTGCTGGCGGAAACCAGATTGAAAATTCTCCAGGTAGCCATTTGAATTTTTTCAGCTGATTGAAAACAACCTTTTCAATGATCTTGCCTATAAAAGGAAGATTAGGGATTGTAGACTGTAGTTGCTTATATATGGTTTTGTCTAGGTTACTCTTTTTTAGGAGAGGCTTAACAACTGCCGTTTTTAGGGACTCTGGAAAAGTGCCTGTGAGCAGAGAGGTATTTACTATTTTTAAAGAGGTCAGTTTCTAAGCAGTTAAGTACCTTTTTGAGAAAGGATGTGGGGAGGGTGTCAAGGCTGCAAGTAGATGCTTTAAGATGTTGTACTGTTTCTTCCCGGGTTTTTATATCAATTATGTCAAATTCTGAGAAAATGACAAATTTTTGAGGTTGTTGTAGTGAGGTCTGACTGACCACATTACAATTTGAGGCCGTATTGATTGCCATTCTGATATTACTGATTTTTCTCAGAGAAAAAGGTTGCAAACTCATGGCATTTGTTGTCAGAGAGCATTTCACTAGGAACTTGATTTGGGGGGTTTGTTAGTGTCTCTACAGTAGCAAAAAGACTGCGAGTGTTGTTTATGTTGTTGTTTATAATGTTTGAGAAGAAGATCTGTCTAGCTGTGCCTAGTTCTACATTGAAAGCACGAAGACTGTCCTTATAGATGCTATAATGTTCAAGTTTTGTTTTCCGCCACATACGTTCAGCTTTTCTGCATGTTCTTTTCATGCTCTGTACCGCTGTTGTTTCTCCAAGGTGCTTTACGTCTGCCAGTGACATCCTGACCTTTACTGGAGCTATACCATCAATAACATTTAAGTTAACATTTAAGTAACTTTTAAGTTAAAATTTTCAAGGAGAACATCAACAGAGTCTGCTGATATGTTTGGCAACATTGATATAGCATTCATAAATACTTCACTGGTGTCTTCATTTATGAACCTTTTTTGACATAGACAGATCTAGCATCAGTGGCAGGACAGATCAATAAATCAGGGTAAACACAGAAATGGTTAGATAGCGCTTCATCCTTGAGAACAGTGGATGGAATGTTTAGACCCTTGCTAATGAGCAGATCAAGAGTGTGTCCCCTATTGTGTGTAGGACCTTGCACATGCTGGGTCAGATCGAAAGTGTTTAAAACATTTAACAGTTCAATTGCAGTATTGTTTTCTGCAAATGTTGAAATCTCCAGCAATAACAAAATAATCAAATTCAGAGGAGATTGTTGATAAAAGTTCTGTGAATTCATCAACAAAAGTTGGGGTGTATTTGGGAGGCCTATAAATAATTGTAAACAGAATGCATGGTGTACCTTTTAGAGCAATACACAAATATTCAAAAGACTGGTAATCACCAAGTAACACTTGCTTGCATTGAAAGGCATCTTTGAATAAAGCAGCTATTCCTCCACCTCTTCTAACAGCTCTACAGACACTTATAAAATTAAAGTTGGGTGGGGCTGATTCATTGAGGACTGTAGCGCTGCAGCTATCATCTAACCAGGTTTCATTTAGAAACACGAAGTCCAGGTTGTTAGTGGTGATAAGATCATTAACTAAAAATGATTTGTTCTTTAATGAACGGATGTTCAGAAGTGCTAATTTAACAGTAACTGGTTTTGGCCCTGTATTCATCTCAGAATGACGTCTTAAAGGCAGTAGATTAGATAGAGTTGTCGTGCGGCTGGAGAGGGCCTTCGTCTTTCTATCACATATCAGGACAGAGCTAGGAAAAGCTAGAGGGACATTGGGCTCCCGCTTGTTCTGAAAACATTTCTGATTGTTACTGCTGTCATAGCGGGGACCCAACACGTATCAGTTACCAGTGCTGTTTGCAGATGAGGGCTGGTGTGATCCCTGACGTTGAGGCAGAGGTCGGAGTGCCCTCTCAGATGGAGGGGGTGTTCTGGTGTTCCTGGAGGCTCGGGTGTGTTATCTTGATTTTCCTGGTTGTTATCCACAGAAACGTCCTTGGGTGTTCATTCACCATCCAGCTGTAGTGAGTTCTGTGGGCAGGGCTCAGCCTGAGCGGTGTCTGTGAACAGTAGTTGTTGTGGCTGTGGAGTTTTATCCTTGTCAACTGAATGTCCATCCAGGTGTTGGTGTGAAATCCTGAGTGGACTGGCACACTCAGCTGATGAATGATGAAGGAAGAAAAATATATTGTCTTTAAGCAACCTAGCACCTAGTTTGTTTGGGTGGATACCATCTCTGTTAAAAAGTTGCCTTTGACTCCAGAAGATATTAAAATTGTCAATGTAATTCAGTCCTCTCATGGTGCTGGTTTTTTGCAGCCATGAATTTAAACTTAGTAGCCGAGAAAACATATTTGTTCCTCTAGCTGGGAGAGGTCCACTGATGAATGATTGAACTTTCAGTCTTGCAAGTGTTTCAAAACATTCATTGAAATCCCTCTTGAGGAGCTCAGACTGCTCTTTCCAAATATCATTCTTTCCCACATGTATGACAATCTGACTGAGAGACTCATGTTTCATCAGAATGTTGTAAAGTTCCTTGTTAACATCAGAAACCGTTGCCCGAGGAAAACAGTATGTACAGGTAGCCTTGCTTCCAATGTTTCTGATAATAGAGTCACCCACTATCAGCGTGCTTGGCTTGGCTGCTGTCTGAGTGGAGCGCCGCTGCCTGTATGATATTGAGCGTCTGTTAGCTCCGTTAGCTACTGGCTGATGAGATCTGTGTCCATTTACATTTAGGGATTCTTCGCCCAGACTCACTAGTGCTTCATATCTATTTTCAAGCCGCACAGGGGGTGGTGGAATACCAATATTAGCTACTCGAGCTGGACCCATATCTGGGGTAGATGATGCTAATGTAGCACCTTTAGGTCTCGCACCCTGTTTATGCCATCGGTTTGTGTCCTCAATTACTTTAAATTTCTCTGAGCTCACTATGACCTGTTTAGAAGCATTAGGTTCATAGGACTCACCAGCTTTATGTTGAGAGGGACCACGATGAAGCTCTGCTGTATGTTCTGGCAGGGTCGGCAGCACCACAAGTAACTTTGTTTCGAGAACTGCAATCTTTTGTAGAAGTCTGTGGCAGTTTGAGCAGCAGGTGGATTGTGATCCAAAAGAAGGCATTTTCTCTTCTGTTTGAGTGTGGGCAGCTGTGTTGTCCTGATTTAGGATTGTAAACTGCCGGCAATAGCAGACTGGTAGACCGCTATGACAAATTCCCCAAGTTGTTGAATATTCCAAATGTCAATATAGTTCCAGGAATTTGTAGTTTTAGTGCGAGTGCCCAATTGTTTAGTTAGAGCACTGTGCTGAACTGCTGGTAGTTAAATCAAAAGATATAAAAGCGAAAAAGCAAAAGCGCAAAGCACAGAGCGCAAGTAAAAGCGTCCGAACAGTAGCGAAGCAGCACAATAAACCATATATGTTTATTGGACAATATATGTAAAGTCTGAGTTCATTGCAGGAGAGGTAGATGGTTGGAGTTTCTTTATTTTATTATTACTCTCTGTAAGGGCTAACGTATATGTCAAAACAGATGACTTTCTATAATTGGAAGAAGAATAATCTCACCTTCCATTAGCATACTTTCAAAATTCATCCAGATCTAGACTCTATGATACCAAGAGGAGATCTGAACTCCATGTGACCTTTACACCAATTCAACATTTGACTGTATATTAGTAATCACACCCTCTAGGGTCACCCATATGAGGATGGGTTCCCCTTTGAGTCTGGTTCCTATCAAGGATTCTTCCTTACCAATTTAAGGGAGTTTTTCCTTGCCAGTGCTGCCTGAGTCACCTCAGACTTGCTCATTGGGGATAAACACATATACATACATGCATACATACACACTAAACTATATACTGTATATCTTGAATTCTTACTATATTAATTCTCTATATTTCTCTTTATGTTTACCTTCTGTTCTATGTTTATGTTCTGTAAAGCTGCTTTGAGACAAAGCCCATTGTAAAAAGCGCTATACAAATAAACTTGAATTGAATTGAATAGATATCATGTAGTATATTTGATCTGTAATCATCATTTTAGCATCTAATATAACAGTAAAATAGTTATAAAATAATTTGTAACATGACCCCAGAATGAGATCTAGTAGGCAATATGAAGTTGTGGTTTTAATTGAGTGTCCTTTGTTGTTATAGTCTAGTGTCCCGCACGTATCTCACGCATCTAGGAGTTTTAAGACATAACACATTTAAAAGAGGAAAGAGCATAACCCGGACCCTGCCACAGGACCACAACAACAACGTTCTGTATAAATCTTAGATGTTTATTTAAATATCACTGTAAAACAAGGTATAAATAAGGAGAGCTTAACTGAGAGCTTAACTTCAGGAGGTGGCAACGCCAAAATAACAAACAAAAGTTCACTGCCTGGGGAGTTGCAATCTTGCTAAACTTGAACACAAAAATAAAAGAAATAACATTATCTGAACTCACTCATTACTGCCAGTTTAGGCTATATGCTGCCTCTAGTCCCCTCAATACTAGAATAACAGCTTAATGTTAAAATATTTCTAAAGCTTTACCAAGTCAGCACATAAGCAACCTCATTCATGTAAGAGAGGGAGCTTGCAGAACTTTAGCACTACCTTTGGCCACTACAAGCATTGCATAATGTCATACTGTATCATCTTTCTTGTGCTTTATTACTTTTATCAGTGGTATGTCTAAAGAAAAAAGAAAAAGAAAAATCATAGCTCTGGGTTTGTGCCTTCTTCTCTTCACATCTTTCCCACTTGGCCTATTTGCTTGTCATCACCCGGAGTTGGTTTCACTTGAAGAGAAGGGCCAGCTCTGCCAGCTCCTGCTCTTGAACTGCCTGTACTGCTGCATCCATAATTGATTGGTGCATTCTGTCTGAGTGGGGGAGACCGTGGATGTTTGTGAAAGCAAGGGATGCAAAGTATACTAAACAATTGGACAATAAAGGGGGCAAGGAAAACTAGAATGTGGAAAAAAATGAGACAAACAGTGCAACAGCTATCATAATCTATCCATGTAAACTAACATCAATCAATCAATCAAATTTTATTTATAGAGCACCTTACAACTGCCAAAAGGAGCACAAGGTGCTTTCCAGTAAAACAACAATAAAAAACAAAATAAATAGAATCAATAAGAACACAATGAAACATAAAATAGCAGTTGAAACCGGGTCTATGCGTTAAAAGCTTGTATGAATAAATATGTCTTCAACTGCGATTTAAAAACACTCAGCACAGTGATGGATCGTAAATGTGCTGGAAGTGCGTTCCACAGCTTTGGTCCCTTGATGGCAAATGACCGGCCTCCAAAACACAAGCATAATGCTCCAACCAACAGGGAAGTAATTCTTGAACTTAAATAGGGTGAATAATAATGAAATATTAAAAAGGTATTCGAAGAAGAAGAAAGAAAAGTGTAGCGATTTAAAAAAATGTGAGAGAGTTCCCTCTGCTGGTCTTGTGAAGAATTGTCCCTGGTAGCCATGATACTCCCTCCTGTGACTCAGGCAAATGAGACTTGCCAGACTGGACAAATGGTGACCAAGTTTCAGTCAGTATCTCCTGAATCATGAATCCTACCAAAACTCATTTTCACTGATTCCTTTGATACAGCTTCAAGAATAATTTATCTTGCCACTGTTCCCCCCCCCCTTTTTTACTAACTTGCATAATATGTTCAAAAAGTTAAAACAAATGTAACCCTTAAGTGTTAAGTGAGGCGAATGTGCTAACCACTAAACCAGCCTTCCCCCTGGGCTAAGATTGGATGACTGTAATTCAGAAAATAGACATTAATTCAATCTAAAATTTGGTATGGTTCATCTATCTGCTAATCTATATGGATAAGTCATTTTAAACTGATTTCATAAGGCATTTGACTATAGGTTCAGGCAGTGACCTACAACTATCTTACTGTATGTAGTCTCACTCAAATTTACTACTGGGGGCATTATTCATTTTCATAGTGGATGAACATAAATTAAAATTACTGTCTTTTAGGAACTTATGTCATACAAGTCCAATCAAAACAACATTGTGCACACACTCCAAATTAATGGCTCAGAAACGGCACGAGACGAACGGAATATTACTCCAGCTTCTATTCGTCTGAAGAAAGTATGAGTGGATGCCCAGAGTGTGACAAGTGATGCAGTGTCTTATTCTTATCTCATGGAATCAGGGCTTCAAGGCTGATGCTATATTAGCGTCAATACCCATGCCACCACACACCGGTCGATTACTGTGCCAGAGGTCATGAGTGAGCATGAGTGGACTGGGAAAAGTACATTGATAGCCTAAATTGGGGTCCAAGTCCAGTTTATAAAACCTGATAATGGTTTGTGGAGAGAAGCAGCCTGCCACAGCACAAATTTCTTTAAAAGGAACACCCCTGGCCAAAGCACTGGATAAGGACCTAGTGGAGCTCTGACACCTAGAGGCAAAGCAACACCTCATGCCTCATAGGCCTCTGTAATGGTCTACTACCCAGTGCACCAGGCAATGCTTGCAGATGCCTCGAGATGGGTAGAAAGAGAGAAGCAGTGGAGAGGGATTAACATAGCTGCTGTTCATAATATTTGCAAGTCTGATGTAATGGTGCACAATATTATGGGACATATTATGTGTATGCCTGACTAAAGGGATGAGTTTTTAATCTACATCTAAACTCGGAAAGTGTGTCTGAGCCCCGAACACTATCAGGAAGACTATTCCAAAGTTTGAGATCTAAATACGAAAACGCTCTACTATCTTTAGTATACTTAGATATTCTGGGAACTACCAGGAGTCCTGAGGTTTTTTTTTTTATCTCAGAGAGCGTGAAGGATTGTAACATGTTAGAAGAAAGTTGAGCTAAACCATTAAGAGCCTTTTATGTAAGTAGCAGCAGTTTGTAATCAATTCTAAACGTAACAGGTAGCCAGTGTAGTGATGATAAAATTGGGGTTATATGATCATATTTTCTTGTCCTAGTGAGAACTCTGGCAGCTGCATTCTGAACTAACTGTAGCCCATTTATTAAAGATGCAGGTATAGTTAAGTTATAGTAAGTATGGTTATTTTCAGAAGAGAGAGGAACATAGAGGTACAGATAAGAGTGGTGGTAGAAGCATGCAGGTAGACTGCATTCTATGTAGACCAGTCAATCTGAGAAAATATTGACCGGTAATGTGGTTTTAGGAGAAAGTGGAGCCAGAGAGTATCATATGGTAATGTGAAGAATGTCTCGGTGGTCAGGGAGAAAAGGAGAGGAAAGGCAGAAAAGAAGACCAAAAGGTGGAAGTTGAAAAAGGAAGAATGTCGTAAAAAATTCAGACAGAACCGAGACATGCTTTGGGTGGTCAGGAAGTGCTTCCAGATGACTGCGTAGCAGATGTGATCAGGGAGACAGGTGGGATGCTGCTAAGTGTGTCAATTGGAAGCAGAAAAGAATATATTGAAACATGAACATGTTCAGAGAGTGAGTGAGTATATATGTAGGAGAATGTTGGACATGGAGCTGCCAGGCAGGAGGCAAAGAGGAAGGCCAAAGAGGAGGTATATGGATGTAATTAATGAGGATATGAAGCTAGTGGGTGCAAGTGTTGAGGATGCAGAAGATAGGGATAGGTGGAGAGAGATGATTCGCTGTGGCGACCCCTGAAGGGAAAAGCCGAAAGAAGAAGTAGTAGTAGTTGTACAGGACAGTATTCGGAGGAAGAGGCTAGCTAAAAAGAAGTGAGACATAGAAAGGACTGTATAAAGTAGAGAGGGTTACAAGGAATCGCAGCACAGAGTGAAGATGGATGTAGCATAGGCCAAACAGAAAGCATACAATGAGTCTTATCCGGGATTAGACTTAAAGAAAGGTGAGAAGCACTTGTACAGATTAGCGAGACAGAGATATATAGAGACATAGAGATGCAAAATTCCCATAATTTTCACTGCTGGAAACTTTCCATGGGAATTAATCAGAATCAGAATCATTAACAGGGATTAACAGGATTAACTGGGAATTTACAAAATTGCATGTTAGCCTATAACAAGGAACTTAAATCTAGTTAAAAAAAAATCTTGTAGGATAATCTTGGTTAAAACAACCATATATACTGCAATTTCAGTTGAATTTCTTCCGCCTAATGCACTGTGCATTCCTTCATAACATAGATAATTTCTTGAATCCTGCACACAAACTGTCCACCTTGGTGAGTATTTAAGTAAAGTACATACAGTATTTCAATCGACACAATTGACTCTGCTCTTAATGCCTCACAGCCTGCCTCTTTTGAGCCCTCCCCTGAATTGTGTACTAACTTTCTTCAGTTTTTTGTGGATAAGGTCCCCACCACCAGTGCTCTTATCTCTCCTCCTGTTACTGACCCCTCAGGTTTTGTTCCATGTGGTGTTGTTTTTGACTATATTAAACCAGTCACATTTAGAGGATGTGGTTTGCCACATTAACCCCTAAGGTTCTTCTCGAGATGCAACACAGTCCGATCCTACTTGAATGCAGGTATATAGGCAATGTCTCAGTGAGCCAAATAGTTCAGATAATAAGGGAATATCAGAAGATAATTAAAGTTCAGGAATAAAAGTGAAACATGAATTGTCTCAAACTGTATCCAAGAGTTCATTCAGATCAAATCATAGTCTTGTTGGAGATTCATGCGGAGGGAGATGACTGGCCTGATACTCGAAAGTGAGTGAATTTGCAAAACCTGCCGACTTACCAGTTCAACGGTTATATGTCAGAAAAAAAAGAAACAACCATGCATAGAACCACACAAGGTAAAACCCAGAGCCATTCTGCACACAAATGTTATCGCTGTGATTCCAGTTGCCATTTGGCAAATTCCAAGCAGTGCCCTGCTTTAAATAAGACGTGTAAATCATGTGGTAAAATAGGACATTATGCAAAAGTGTGCTGCTCTGGATAGAGACAGGACGTCAGAGAAATCAAAGTCCCTGAACTGACCGTTTTGTACATGACTAACATGTTTGCGTCTGCAAACAAAATTGTGTGTGACATTGAAATGGGCACATATTCTGGTACTACGATGCAAGAACTAATTGTTGATACTGGATCATCTGTATCTTTGCTTCCAGAGCATAAGCAATACTTTCCTGAACTACCCTTGGAACAGTCAGATGTGCGTCTTGTCACATATTCAAAAGATAACCTTCCAGTGCTGGACAGTATTAAGACGTCTGCGCGACATGGTGAACATTCAGTACCTGCCACATTCTATATTGTGAAAAGTGGAAACGCACATATGGGTATGGACTTATATGGAATATATTCCTTAAATTTGTGCATAACAGGAAATACTCACCTCCAAACAGCGAATGCAACAAGCGTCACATACTCTCACGCCACTATTTGGCTATGCAACTTTTTTTTGTACACAAAGTAAAAATGCATGAAAATTTTATTCCTGTGCAACAGAAGCTACGCAGACTACCTTTTGCTGTAAGGGATGCTGTGTCTGCAGAGCTGAACTGCCTACTAACAGCAGATATTATTAAGAGACAATATCTATCTAGATAGATAAATAGATTTTTTTGATTTTGAAAAAGACCTTTATTTCGATTGCTCAGTTTTAAGCATGACCAATAAAAGGTTTAATTTAAGTTAATGCAGGAAAAGAATAAATAAAATAGATAAATAAAATAGCTTTAAAAGTCTGTGTGCAAAACTATAAAAAACAAATTTACATGATGTTCTTTAAGACATCAGTTCATCATTAAAAACTGAGCAGAGTGCATTTTTAATGTACCAGATTTTTTTCAAACATCATGAAGTTCACCGTTTTCTTGTAAAAGTGAAAGCCCACTAGAATCCTGGACTTTATTGCTGTTGTCACCATTTTTGCATCATCACTGCCTCTCTGTTCTACGCAATCCCCTCCGGGAGTTTGGGTGCACTAGCTGACCAACGCCCGACCAGAAGGGCCTCGCTTTTATCCCAGTTGATCTTGGCCGAGGATATTTTGCCATAGTCCCTGGAGATTCTACATAGTGTGTCTATCATTTTGTTGGTCTAAAATTACCACTATATCGTCAGCATACGCTGACAAACGGAGAGTGGTCCCACAACAAGGAAATGAGTGCCCTTTCAATTCGTTTCTTATCTTGTTTAAAAATAGTTCTATGGCTAGGGCATAGAGCATACCTGACAGAGAGCAACCTTGTCTTACTCCCCTGTACACTTTAAAAGGAGCACATAAGCCACCATTAACTTTCAGTACACTTTCAATGTCACAATATAAAACTCTTATTTTGTTTATAAAATCAGAGCTAAAACCAAAAGCTTTAAAAGTTTTCCATAAAAAATCATGCTCCACTCTGTCAAATGCCTTCTCCTGGTCTATGGAGACCAGACCCATTTTCAGCCAAATAGTTTTGAGGCACTTATAAGGTCTTGAACCAGCAAGATGTTCTCAACTATAGACCTCCCAGGTACACCGTATGTTTGATCAGAGTGGATCACCTCTTCCAGAATGCTTTCCAGTCTGGTGGCTAAAACCTTAGAGAGCAGTTTGTCGCTACATAATAGGGACACAGGTCTCCAGTTTCTTATGTTGGTTAGGTCTCTTTTTTAGGAGTAGCGTGAGGATTGCCCTCCTGCAACTCAGTGGAAGCAACCCTCCAGTTAAAGCTGTTGTTGAGGACTTCCAGCAACTCTTCAACCCACAACGGCCCAGAAGCACTTGTAGAACTTTGCTGGAAGTCCATCTATAGCTCTTCCACTCTCCGTATTTTGTAGAGCTTTGAGAAGCTCTTCTGAAGTTATTGTTTCACTGAGTGCTGGATCTAGGTATTCAGGGATTTTGGGCAGTCCTCCCAGGAAAGCCTGCTCTGTGACCTGGTCCACTTTGAGCTCGCTGGTGTACAGCTTTTCATAAAAACTAACTGCTCTCTTGCGTATGTCTGTGGGTTCGGATAAAATGTCCCCAGTTTCGGATCGCAAGTTGTGAATAAAATGTTTCTGGCCATTCTTTCTTTCCAGGTTAAAAAAGAACTTAGATGGTGCATCCATCTGGTCTGCATTCTGGAAGCGTGATCTTATTAGTGCACCTTGTACTTTTAATCCTAGGAGGTCAGATAGCTTTTTTCTTGGCTGTAAGGGTCTGAACATGGGCCTGTTCTCCTGCTGGCTGTAAAAGAGATTGGAGTTCCATGATTTCATTTTCGTTCTCTTACTGACTGGGCCAACTCCCTTGTGACATTTGCAGTGTACTGTTGACATAATTGTTTGATGTGTACCTTGCCCAGGTTACACCACTGCTGTAAAGATGTAAAATTTTCCTTTTCAAAATTTTTCCAAAAAAATGTAAAAATGTCCATAAAATGTGTGTCATGTAAAAGAGCTGTGTTAAAATGCCAGTATGCACTTTTTGGTTTAATAGATTTTAAAACTGCTATGCAGGAAACCAAACAGTGGTCTGAGAGACCAACAAAACAACTCTTTAAAATGTTTAAATGCTGTTTAAAAATGTAAAACCTGTCCAACCTTGCCAGTGATATAAAATTGTTGCGTTGTCCGCCCATGTGTACTGTCTCTGGGAGCCATGAAATGACCACAATGTGTCGCTTAAACCGTACTTTTGGATTATTTGACTGAGGTGTGTACGGGAAGGCATGTGGGGTTCAATACGGTTGCAGTCGCTGTTGTCTGTTGTGCAGTTAAAATCCCCACCAACAAATAAAAATTCATTATCACATGTCTCAATGGCTTTACATACATCATCTAAAAAAAACAAGTCTCTCAACCGGTGAGGATGGAGCATATACACACATAAAAATAAAAACGTGTCTCTCAAACTGGGCCCTGACTTTTAACAGCCTGCCCTTCACAATCTCCTCTGTATTGAATGTGACTGGCGTAAAATTCTTAGAAAATAAAATTGCAACGCCTCCACCTGCGGAAGTGTTGTGGCATAGTCAGGAAAGACCAGGCCATGCCTGCGTCCAGTCAGTGAGAGTGTCCTCCATGACAAAGCAGAAGAGAGATATTAACAACAGCAGAGTGTGCAGCCGCTGAGGACTGAGAAAATTAGACTGTTTCACCTCCATCATCACACAAGTTAGCGAGGTTTGTCATTATCTTTTTCAGGCTATAAACTTCCTCATCCTCAAAACAACCATCAGACATAAAACCTTTTATGGCTTCAGATAGCCGTTTTAAATCGGGGAAGTGATCACTGATGTTGACCATTCGCATGTTTTTTGTGATTTTTAGGAAGTGTTTAATTTCAGTTATGTTGCATTCTTTAGTAAAAATGTTACTCACAGCAGGGCTGGAACACTGGGCTCAGGTACAACCACATCACTTCCTGTGTCACTTTCACTTTCTACGGCTTCTTGGTTGGTCTTTTTCACATACTTATGAGTTGCTTTTTTCCTCTTTTTTTTCTTTTTATCGGGGTTTTGAAGGCAACCTGTTCAGTTTCCATAATTACAGAGTCACTATTCTCTTCCATCATCACGTTCCCTTCACCAACAGTGATTTCCTGTGTGTTAACCATTACATCCTCAGAGTTGAGCTCTGTATTACTGTTATGAGCACTAATCTCCGCCTGCACAGTGCTCTCAGTACACCCAGTATTAATAACCACCTCGCCAGACACTGGGTTAGTTTCAGTGTTTGACACCTCAGCTCGCTTTTCCACATGAATCTCAGTGTTAGACATCGCTGCCACCGCGCTATCTGACTCCGTTCCGCTCCCTTCCGGGACAACCGCACTGCTCACAGCCAGAGCCGGAAAATCCACTCTGCTTTTTACCGGTGGCTCCACCGTTTCACTCCCGGCTGCCACACCATTACTCTGCTCGGCTGCTACCACGTTACTCTGCCCAGCTGCCCCCTCAGAGGCCTGGGACTTGTGTGGACACACCAGCCTCTTGTGCCCAACATCACCGCACTCAAAACACTTCATATGTCCTGTACTAGCATACAGCATAAACGATTTGCCCTCACACACCACTCTAAAAGACACATCCAGTTCCTGCTGATTTAAAAACATGAACACGTAAAGAACTGGTTCAGAGGCAAGGCAAACAACTCAAAGGCACAAACTATGGACTCAATGATCAATATCCAAAGGTCATTCTCGAACGCCGGAAACAACTCTTCCCAGTCCGAAAACAGAAAATAAATGAAGGAAAAAAGGCAGTCACTACAGTGGACAAATTATACATAGTGTTACGATCCCAGAAGGTGTTTAGGTGTATGGATGGGATGCAACACAGGAAAGGATAAGGTTAGATCGTCTTTGGCGTGTATGTGGTAATGAGACAGATCTTCAGCGTCGAACGACGCCTTAACTAACCTACACTACCTACCCAAACAAAACGTACAGGCGGTGGCACATGCTCCTAACCTAATGTGTCTAATACAGAAATGAGTTCCTACGTGTTGCACAATGTATGTCATGTGAAGTACTTACCTGTCCACTTTTCCCAATATACACAGTGTCACACACAGGGCGAATGAACACCAACATACAGACGCAGAACGAGTGACTAACAAGTTGGGTTATGTGAACAGTATGACATACAACAGAAAAACACAACGCAACGAACAAATCAGCACACGTTAACACAGCAGGGTCAAGTTCAACCAGAACACGAGCGAACCAACCTCATGAATGAATGGTGGGTTTAAATAGGTGGAAACAGGCGGTGATTGGTGAATCGGCGAGCGACGTCACATAGGGTAATCAGGATTGACAGAAAAGGTGTCCAATGGCAGGGATCTGAGGAGACAGATAGCGGAGCAAAGAGAGAGCGGGAAAGAACAACAACAAAAAAAAAAAAACCACAGAACCGACAGACAGCCCGTAACACATAGATGGACAACTATATCGCGAAAAGGACATTACTCCTTGGCTTTTCTGAACACTTCACTTTCATTCCTGAGTCAATAACTGCCATAATCACTAAAACGTCATCTATCACTTTTGTAACCTGGAACGTTCGTGGATTTGGTTCTCAGACAAAGAAGGTCAAAGTTTTTAATCATTTAAATAAACTACAAGCCGACATATGTCTCCTGCGAGAAACACATCTATCGGAATCAGATTATAACGAATTTAAATCATCAAATTACAGTAATTTATACTCGGCTCACTACAACACAAAACAAAAAGGAGTATGCATTCTAATAAATAAAAAAAATCTCTTTTGTTCATAACACCACTATTACAGACCCTGAAGGACGTTTCATTATTATAAACATCTCCATTAATAATAGCCCGGTCACAATTGGCAACTTGTATGGCCCAAACACAGATGACCCATCCTTTTTCCAGACCTTTTTCTCTTCAATTTAAAATTTTTCTAATTGTCTAGTTATAATTGCAGGTGATTTCAATACAGTTCTAGATACAATAGATAGATGTAATAGTTTAGGCAATAAACGCATTTGGAAATCTGCAGAAACCATAAAACAGTTCATGAGTGATTTTGGTCTTGGCGATAGTTGGCGTCTACAGCATCCTAACAGTAAAGAATACTAATTTTTCTCAGCAGTACACCACTCATATTCCCGCATTGACTTCTTTCTTACCAGTAATTCTATCATATCAAATATTTCTGAATCAAAGATTCATCCAATAGCCATCAGTGATCATGCCTCGGTAACATTAAAATGGAATACAACTAGACAACATAAACCCACTACCAGATGGTGATTTAACATATCTCTTCTGAAAGATCATGATTTTGACAGTTATTTCAAAAGAGAGTGGGCGTGTTTTCTAGAGATGAATGACTCGCCGGAAACATCTCCATCTCTTCTGTGGGAAAAAGGAAAAGCAGTACTAAGAGGAAAAATAATTTCATTTTCAGTTTACAAAAAGAGGAAAGAAAAGGATGAACAAGAAGAATTGGAACAAAAAATTAAACAACTAGAAGACATTAACATAAATAACCCAACAGAAGAAACTCAGGATTCATTAAGAAAATATAAACTCAAATTGAACGAATTAATAATAAACATACACAATTCCTAATTCATAGGCTATGACAAGAAAACTTCCATCATAATAACAAATCTGGTCAAACAAAATAAGGAAAAAGTTACAATACCAGTGATTTTGGACACAGCAGGGAAATCCACCAACTCACCAGAAGAAATAAATCAAATCTTTCAAATTTTTTATAGTAAATTATATTTCTCCAATAAAGACCCAGATCAGATTGACTCAACAATATCAACCTACCTCAACTCAGTAAACATCAAATAAATACTCTTGAATCTCCCTTATCAGAATATGAACTTTGTAATGCCCTCAAACTCATGCCAAACAAAAAAGCACCAGGCCCCGTTGGATTCCCTGCTGAGTTCTACAAACACTTTTGGTCCATTTTATCACCACTTTTTATCCGTATGATTACTGAATCAAAACAAAAATCTAAACTCCCAGATACTATGAACACAGCCACAATTTCACTGCTTCTTAAACCAAATAAAGACCCAACATTACCATCAAGTTATCGCCCGATTTCCCTAATCAATGTAGACATTAAAATCATCGCTAAAGCACTAGCTCATCGAATAGAAAAAGTCACACCATCTATAATCTATCCAGATCAAACCGGTTTCATCAAAGGTAGACTTTCATCCAACAACACACGCAGACTTTTTAACTTGATGCATTATTCATCAGCTCAAAAAACCAAATAAAGACCAACCAAATAAACCATCATAGTTACTCTCGACGCAGAAAAAGATTTTTAGAGAGGTTTGGTTTTGGGGAGTCATTCATTAATTGGATCAATTCTGTATACATCACCTCCAGCCACTGTCATCACCAATGGACTAACATCACATATCTTCACACTGCAACGGGGGAAACTAGACAAGGATGCCCACTCTCCCCTTTATTATTTACCATTTTTATTGAACCATTAGCAGCAGCTAGCCATCAAAACAGCTTTACGCTGATGATACAAGAAACGATTAAACTCATTGATTCATTCTCAAATATCTCTGAATACTCCATCAACTGGAGTAAATCAGCCATACTTTCATTACATTCCAACAGCTTGGATGTGACATCCCAGGCATCACCTATTCCTTTGTGCACTAACTATATCACATACTTGGGCATTAATGTTTCCCCCAGGCTGTCAGAGCTGTTTGGACTCAATTTTACTCCATTACTTAAAACAATAAATTATGACCTTCACCGCTGGATGAATTTACCACTATCCATTATGGGCAGAATATCAGTAATTAAAATGACTATACTCCCTAAATTAAACTATTTATTTACAATGACTCCAGCACTACCCACCCTCACCTGGTTTAAATCACTAGATTCAATCGTCACTAAATTCTATTGGAAAAATAAGACTCCAAGAATTAAATTGACTACACTACAGAAACCAAAAACACAAGGAGGACTGGAAGCACCACATTTCTACCACTACTTTTTGGCCAATCAGCTCCAAAACATATACAAATGGATTCATCCTAACCCATCAGAAAGCATAGATGTTAAACAGTCAATTTGTAAAGAGATTAACATTTCAGAATTACCTTTCTATAGTCAGGCAATCAAAAAGCACCACTGTTTTAAATCACCAACAATAGCCACAGCTCTGACAGCCTGGTGGAAATTTCATCAAATCACAAACACCCCTTTTGCATCATCTAAATACACCCCGATCTGGAATAACCCAGATTTTATAGTTAATAAGAAGCCACTCAACTTACGCACATGGGTAGATAAGGGCATCACACCATTTTCCCACTTGGTCCAGAAATACGGCATTGGGAGTAATTGTTTTTTGGAATATTTACAAATCAAATCATCTATTCAATCAAAAATCGACACTCAGAGAACTAATCTAGACCTTTCGCCTCCAATTTCAGAACTAATTAATATAACCTCCCCAAAAAAAATTACTCTCCAAAATATATAAAATAATATCCAAATTAGACAACACATTAAGCCTACCCAATGCTAAATGGGAATCAGACTTATCTATTGGTCCCAATGCCGCTTTCTGGACACAAATCTGCAAAAATATCTACTTCATGACAAAAAATGCCAACTTACAACTTATACAGTATAAAGTACTTCATAGATTTCGCCTAACTGGACAGACATTATTTAAAATGGGTTTAACTTTAGAAACATGCTCACATTGCACACAAAACACCCCAGACACATATTTACACTCTATTTGGCAATGCACTGCGGTTAAAAAATTCTGGGAAAACATTACTGACTCACTATCCAACCTTATGGTTTGTCAAATCCTGCTGTCTCCCTCCCTCTGTATATTAGGGGACATATCCATAATCAATTTAAACAGTACAAACAGTCAATTACTCCTAGTGGCTCTAGCTATCGCCAAGAAAACTATCCTCATGAACTGGAAATCAAGGAACACCATACTAAAAAAAATTTACTAATAGAGTACATCTCCATGGAAAACTTGTCTACCTCCACTCAAAATAATACATGAGAATTACACCCGTCTTGGTTATCTCTCTTTAACTTCAAACAGTCATGAATCCACTGACCTTTTTGTCTGAAGCGGCCCAGCACTTGTCTCGCTGTTTTAATGCATCACATATTAGATGAGGTGTATGTATGAATATTAGATGAGGTGTATGTATATATACATAGGGTAAGTGTGGCATGGGCGTGGCTGCCTGGGTTTTGCACTGGGCTGGTTCCATGCTACACGTCATGCTTTTTTAATACATTATACACTAGTTGACAAACATATCATGAGTATAACAATGAAAGCAGCCATATTTATTCCACAAAAAAAACAACATACACACAAACAGGGTAAGCGTGCCATGTACGGAACGGCTGGAGATGGGTATGGCTTTTGGGACCCTGGATCCCGCAGCACCTCACCTTGATAGCCCATTGTAATATGATGCCAGCGGGGGTCTATACTATGCCATGGCCATGAGGGTTATCAGTGGCAGCTTTATAATACCTTATCATTAATAGCTGTATCAATATTACCATTATTATTATTATTGCTATTATAACTACTACTATTATCATTACTATTAATGGCTGTATCAGCATTATTCTTGCTATTACTACTACCACCATTTCTATTTGTCCTCTTCCTGATCCTTTAACCTCCCCTTCATGCCGGATGAAATGAGTATATTTGTAATATACTCATAACATGTTAGAAAGAAAGAAAGAAAGAAAGAAAGAAAGAAAGAAAGAAAGAAAGAAAGAAAGAAAGAAAGAAAGAAAGAAAGAAAGAAAGAAAGAAAGAAAGAAAGAAAGAAAGAAAGAAAGAAAGAAAGAAAGAAAGAAAGAAAGACTAAAGGGGAAAATATGAGCTCAATTAAACGGCGATGGCTGTTGAGAATTTTAGGGAGTTGCTGTGGCAGCTATATTTGTCAGCCAATTCAAAAACGGGATCTGTGATGTTGTGCACTGTGACACTTTAAATAAGCAAATTATATACTTCTGTACTTTGATGAGACATGAGATAAAGATGTGTGGACATACTGGCAGACAGTAGAAGCAGAAGTTTCTGCAGAACATTTAACATTTACATGTATGGCATTTGGCAGACTCTTTTATACAAAGCCAAGTAGAAAATTTAAGTGCTTTGAAGTCTCTATTAACAAATCCATCACTGCTTCACTAGGTTACAGACTTGGGATACCATCAACCTAAAACTTTATTCAGGATATTTTCCCCTGATCTGATGCATTTCTATCATAAAAGCCTCATAAGCTTATTTCGTAAACTCAACATGTCTTTACGGCCAGACCTTCACACCATTTCTCATTTTAGACTGCTTTTGTCTTTATGCTTAAAAGCCTTGTAACTCTGGTCAAAATTGTACTCAAACATAAAAACTGATGAGAAAAGACAAAAAAAAATGGACACGTGTCTCCTTTCTTAACTTTTTTTAAACCCCCGTCCTTACATCCCAGGTAAACTATTTTAATCTTACTAGCTACCTTTCAGTAGCGCTTTAGCTCCCGCTCTATATCCTCATCAGGGATAAAAAGAGGCACTTAGCTATAGTAATGCAAACAGTCGGAGCAACCAGCGGTGAAACAATAACAAACTCACCACTCACCACAATGCTGGTGTTGGTCAGGTGTCTCGCCTGATTCTTCTCTTTCAGAAAAACCACCAACGCTTTGTTCATGCGGGAAGCAGCGAAAATGTTCTCCTGACGCCATGGCGGAGGGACACCGGTTACGTCCCCCTCGGTGTGAGGGCCGCCATCCCGCTCCCACCTCCCTACTCACCTGACTAACTTACCTGTCTAATAAACTACACTATTTAACACACACACACACACACACACACACACACACACACACACACACACACACAAAAAAAAATTAACTTTAATAATTAACTTTCTGTTCTTTACTTCCTCGAAAGAGAGTACTCTAACAAGAAAAGGTGAAAGAAAAAAACAGAAAAAAAAAAAAATCACACGATAACTCTCAGCTCCGAGAGAGAGAGAGAGAGAGAGAGAGAGAGAGAGAGAGAGACTAAATATATATAGACTAAATTTACTGTTTAGCAATGTTTACTGTAACTGCTGAAGTTCTCTTATTACGTTGTTAATTGATAAATGTCCACTAGATGGAGCTATTGTGTAATAGATATGAAAGTAGGCAAGGGAGAAGAAGGCTGTGCATGCAAAAATCCCAGTCTTCCTTGTCTCGCCTCCAACTGGTTCAAAATGCAGCTGCATGCCTCTTGACTGGACACGAAACATGACCACATTACAACTCTTTCACAAAAGTTCCACTTTGAAGTTTGATTCTTCTTTACCACACCACTGGAATGTTTCTGAATGTGGTGCAGTTCTGTTCAACCCGATTTAAAGTAAAACGTTTTGCACTATAACCTTCACAGCTCTCTGGTTTTCCTTCTCAGAGTGCAATATTTTTGAGCTGTAGTCCAGATATCGTGAAGATCATAATAGTCTTGCAGACATCCTATAAAGAGATTTAGTTGGAGGGGTAATGTAAACATGCACAATTGTGACTTTTTACTCACTTTATTTGTACTATTTTACAATGCCTTCTCGTTGCTGAGTTCTAACATTGCACCTGTACATTGCACAATTTTTTTTTCCACTTTAATGTATGATGACGGTTCATCATCAAGCAGGTCTCTGTAAGCCTCAGCTATCTCCTAACCCTAATCTCCTAATCTCTCAGCTAACCCTAGATTGGGTCATAAGAGATTTGTGGCACATCAGGGATATATTTATATTTGGTGTATGTGTATTGTGTCTGTGGTATCATGGCATATGATTTAGTGGCTCAAAAGGTCCTACCTGAGCAGGAAGTCTACCCAACCTCCCCACATTCTCGGCAGAGTGGAGGCCATGATTGAGCCGGACTGAGGTAAGTCTTGTGCAGCCTCCAGCCGGTGTGGTAGATCTGGATTTGCAGCTTGAGCTAAAAGAGCTTGAAGTGAAGATAAGCAGCAAGAGTACCATAATGCAGCGGTTACTAAATGCTTACTTTGCAGTGTCAGGAATGGCTGGGACTATTCCCTGCCTAGAAACTATTTAGACATTCTGGCGGTTTTTGTGTGTCTTGTACCATGTGCCTTTGTTTTTATTTTGTCCTTAATCCATTCCCACCTCTGCACACTTGTATTTCTATGATTTCCCCCACTATTTAATCCTGTTGTCTTGTGCCTGTTGTTTGCTGAGTCCTTTTCTCTTGTTCTTTGTCTTTGGTTTGTTGTTGTTTTCTCTTTCCATGTTTCTAGTGTTTATAGCCTTTGTTGTTTTTCAATAACTAATGAAGATAGTGGCTATGCTATTAGTCATTCCATCTAGATCATTTGTGTTTAGGGGTATAGTAAGAAGTTAAAACAGATCACTTGTGAATAGCATGAAGTAGTGATCATCATTTTGAGGTAGAATATTGATATTAGTAACATATACAGTATAACATGCATGTCAAACTATTTTTGACTTGTAAGCAGTACTGGCTGACATTACTTGAATATGGGTACAAATGAAAAAAAAAATGAACAAAAAATACAAATATTAAAAAAAAAAAGAAAGAAAGAAATGATTAATTAATTATAATAATAATTATTATAAACATTCAATACCCATTGCTTTCTCTAATTAGGAGATCGGCTTTGTAGAAAAAACACCTGTTGTCATGATATTGTATGAATCCCCAATTATGAGATATGATGACTATTTAACAATGTCAGCAACACCTTTAGAAATATATTTACTGAGGAGAATGTTGGCATTGTAGCGTCTGGTACAGGTCATTTTAGATTACATGTCCCAGGCACCCTAAATTTCAACATGTACTCCTCAATTAACCGATGAGCAACCCAGTTTTACACACACACCTGGCTTCAGAATGACTGGAGCCTACACAAAGACCAGACAACCCCATGCGGCCCTAAACGACTCATAGGGGCCCTAAACCAGAACACACACACACACACACACACACACACACACACACACAATGAGACATTCCTTTTACTAATAAAACCAGAAGATAAGATACTCTAAGGTTCTCATTCTTATAACCCTTTTTGTAATGGTTTCTTCTTTTAAGGAAGGCTTGCCTGACTTAAAATTATTTGCTCCTTACTTTTCTGACAAGGGTGTATTTTATTCATGTGTCAGAAAACAACATTGTATTTAACATCAGTTGTAATCTAATTACTGATCATGGCATGTTAATGTATACCTGTTCTAATGCTGTATGCCCCTTTAAGGTCCGATGTCAGAATGTATACGAAGCTATCGTTTTCTTTTTACTTCGCATTTACTTTGCATTTTGTTTTGTGTTTCATTTTGTTTCTTTGCCTTTATAAGAACACGATATCGTATTAACATCAGTTACCGTTCGATTACTGATCTGTGTATCTAATGTACCGCTGCCTTTATACCGTCATTACCCTTCATGTTTAGTATCCAAATGACCACAAAATTATCGGTTACTCTTTTTTTCAAACAATGGTGTATTTTATTTGAGCATGAAAGGTGCCATACAGTCTTAATACACACTGGATCAAACTTTAAAGTCATCTAAAAGTTTGATAGCTAAACCACGCCCACAGATGCCTGAAACAAATGGAGTTTTTCCCTCCAAAACCTTGACCGAAGTATTGGTCATCTCCCCAAAGATGGGTGGAGTTCACGACCTTTAAATAGTCACAAACACCACTAATCCGTGGTCAGACTTTCGGAACAGCTTGGAGACGACTCCATCTTCCTTCAAAGAAGTTCCAGCAAGCTTCACTTCCAAGAACGACAACTGCTCTGATCTTCAGGAGAACTTGGAAGAACGTCTGACCCCACCCTAACTGATTTTCAGAGATTTCTCTGTTGCATCCGGACTCTTGTGCAGTAAGCCAACGCAAGTAACCGTTTCCTTTACCAACCAATTTAGATGCGTAATTTTAAGTAGTAATCTTTCATTGAATCTTAAGGTGAATTTAAGTTTCTGTGATGATTTCCCAGTTAGGGTGTGATTTAATTTTGAAGTTTAAGCTTGCCATTCCTTCCCTTCCTTTCTCCAATTTCTTCTTTCCAGTCTCTTCCTCCCTTTCCCCAATTTTAATTTCTTTTATTTTATTTTTCATCTTCGTTTTCCCTATTTCTTTTGTTTGTTTGTGTAGTTAGTTTATGTTGTGTTTGTCTCATTCCTTAAATGCCATATTTTTGTGCCAAACAAGTGATTGTCTCTGAGTATTGCTCACAAATTAAGGTACCTGCAACATCGGGTCTGAACTACATGCTCTATTAAGTTAATTTAATTTAAATTACGGTATAAAGAAAAAGGGGGAGTGAAACTTTCTTGGCCGGGAAGATACCGCCTTCATAGAATTAATAAAAAGTTACACGGCCTGTTCGCCGGACGAACAGACCAAATAAGACCAATAACTTTAATTCCATAACCGTTAATTTCAACTCAGGTTTCAACACGTTATAGTGACTTATAAATATTTACCTAAATCCAAAATCCAAGCCAAAGCCAAAATCGCTACAGCATGTTGTTACTTATTTTACCTGCTGTATATCCATAATGAACAGAATTGATTATAGATTATCTCTGATCCATAAGTTGGTCAGCAGCTCATGGTTAAACAACCCAACTTGATTTTACACAATTGTAGAAATTACATTATACTGTATATAATCACATGTTACTTTTAAACTTTTGTCTTTTTTCTTCTACATTTTTATATTTCTGTAAAGCTGTTTCAGACAAGAACTGTTAAACAAAATTGAATTGGATGACATGAACATAATGAGTGCAGCAACATCATTTAAGAATTTTTCTTGACCTAATCTTTCTATCTTTAAGCTTTTTTGACTTTTTTTGTATGATTTATAGCATGTGTTTGAGAGAGAGAGAACAGGAGAGCATTCTATCCTTCGGTCGCTATCTTTGGGTTTCACACTGTCAGTGAAAACATTTCCAAAAGGCAGAGGATTGGACTGGGGTGGAGATCTCCTTGGTCAACGCATTCATGCCTTATGGGGACCCTCATCTTTCAGGACACATAATTTGCCTGGAAATGCTGGCTGTGTTTCTAGCTTGAAATGCTTTTTCCCACCTCTGAAGGACTGAGTTGTTCTGGGGGTGCAAATTTTTTCACACAAAAAACACAAATGTATTAAAACCTCTTACGGGTCGCCGTGCCGTCAAAGTGACCACTAGGGGATGACCCAGAAACAAGCTTCATTTCATCTTTAAAGCATCAAATCCTCTAAAAACACGAAAAAACCTATTTACCTAGTAAAGTTTATACTCTCAATATTTTTTAAGCCCACACACAAAGCATAATATGATTCACAGCCTTCATAATATTAGTAAAATTTTTTGGAGAAAACTGACCTAGGTGGTGCTAGACCGGTTTTTCCCTTACCTTTAGACGCTTCCCTTTCTTCACTGGTGTAATATATTCCAAAACAAATATTCCACGAAAATCCCCACAGGTCCAAGGAACTGGAATCTTTTAATCCAAAACGCTTTGGTCGCGCCGCAAATATTCCGTTTGTGTTCCGTAAACTGGAAACAGTAGTGCGCCACCATCTTGTTTTGCCGCTCTAACTTCTCATTGGGGTATTCAAAAATTCTAAATTTACGTCATATTTATAGCCCAGGGCCTAACGAATCAAACAAGCCCTCACTTGAGCCAATCGGTGCTTGTATTGCAGAGATAGACGGCTGGGAAGCCAATGATGTCATGACATCATTTTTGGGAACCCGCCTTTGACTGACAATTACTCCTTCCAATAGCAATGAAATGGGGACCATGAAGAGGGACCTCTACAGCTCTTTAGCCAATAAGGAGACGATTCCAACGATATGCAACATGCTGCGTCTCCTCTGCCAGGATCTGAGTGAAAAAGCTGCGCAGAAGAATTCTTGCGTAATCCTTGACCTTTTGTCCCTCTCACAGCTCATGGTGTCAGGTTACAGGCCTGTTTTCACACCAGAGTGATAGAGAGAGAGGCTCTGCTTGTTTTAGGCCTTTTAAACTGAGCAAGCAGTCTTTTAATTCAAAGTTATACAGTAAACAAGTACACAAAAACGCTAGACCAGACGACCATGTCTGTAGAAAAATATTTTTATTGAAGCCATTTTTGGGTCTTTTGACTTGAAACATTTTTTGGTGAAAGCTAAGACATGTGGCTATGACCCTCAGTTGTTATTTGGTCCCTAACATGTTCCAGAAAAACAAGATTAATCAGTTTATCAGGTAAACAACCCAGGTGGAAATGAAAACCTTCCATTCTAGCCTCTGTAACTTTGTGCCAGTAAGGCCTGGAATCAATCTGAAACTAGTTTCTGAAACTAGAGAATCTCTTCTTTCCAATGAGGCCCTGTGTGTCAAAGTATGTGGGAGCTGTACCACTTTTTGTTGGGTAGGTCATGTAGGCGAAAAACCTGCAAAAGGGGGCAGAGGCATAAAGGGGTTAAAAATGGCTTAATGTACTAATCTATTTTTGCAAAAAAGTCCTAGGTGTAAGAAAATATAACAATAAGGATAATACATAGGTTTTTTGGCTCTTTAAATGACCTTTGCGGGGTTTTTCTTTCTCTAATGAAAGGGTACCAACAATTTTGTCTATGTGTGTATAACTGAATTGTGGTTGTATGGCTCTGCACAAAGTTGTAGCATCTTTATGCAAATATTATGACGAAGAGTGTCTGGAGTTTAGGTTTCAACAGGGGATGAAGTTTAAACTTCTGTTTTTCAGGAACAGAAATCTGCTTAATTGTTCAGCTAATCTGTAACTGGTTTTTACATTTTCATTTGTTTTTATCAAAAAAACCAAACAAAGAAAAATCACTAGCACTATAGCTTGAGTGCATCTGGTGACTCGATGAAAATGTAAAGCTAAAGTGTGCATTGAGTTACCAGATGCACTCAAGCTGGTGACTCAATGCAAATGTAAAGTTAAAGTGTGCGTCTGATTAACCATTCAAATCTGTCAAATGTAAAAGAGTCTCTCTTGTTACCTACCAGATTCCTCTCAAGGTTTCTTTCTCATACTGTATCATCTTAGATTTTTTTATTTCATCCCAGGACCCTGGCTGGTCCATTCTGGATGAATATAAATGTCAAATTCTCATCCAAATTTCTATGTCCATTGATAATACAAAGAGAAATTCAATTGAATTCAATTAAGTTAAATTCTTAACATTTTGCAAACAATAAAGAATTTTTATGGTTGTCTTACATCAATACATTCTAATGATTTTGAAAGTAAATTACATATTCAGCATTAACTGCTTGCACAATTAACTATCTGTTTCTTAGGAACAGAAAGATGCTGAAATGATCTGCCAGATTTTTTTTTCTTATAATTAGAATAAGAATTTAATTTAATTCCAGACATTTCATTAGTGTGATTATTCTGTTTAACATAGATGAAAGTGGTTGGATCTAGATAATCAGAGCTTCAGACTTTGAAATATAATAATAATAATGATAATAATGATAATAATAATTATCATTATTATCATTATTATTATTATTATTATTATTATTATTATTATTATTATTATTATTAATGTTGCTGGTTGTTTTTAACTGAAGTGGAAAACTGAACAACAAGGTGAACAAACATTGTAGATTGTTTTACAATGGCTAGAGCAGTACATTTCCTGCCTATTCATGCAGGTTATTCTCTTGAAAGGAATGTTTTAATGTGTATGTAGCAGAGAAATAACATGATTTAAATAGCACTATAGCTTACGTGACCCAAGATCAATGCAAACTAATGTTAAAATGTAGCTTTGGGCATTACTTTCCCATTCAAATAAGTCAAATGGGCTCTTAGGAAAAATGTAATCTTAGCTTTTACGTTAGATTTTAAAAAGTTACTGAAAACCCAACCTCCAAACATTTACTCATAAATCCACAAAATTCCTCCATTAAATTATTCTAGAAAAACTAATCCCCAAACATCTATTCACAGGTACACAATGTTTTAGCATATTAATATTTTAAAAAAAAAAAGTACATAATTAAACAACACCTGCCCTAATTTCAATCAATCAAAACTATTTTACTGTTATATTAAGGCTAAAAAGTGATGAGCAGGTTAATCATACTACATACTAGATTCTACATCTAGAATATTCTGAATGATTTATTGAAGAATGCTTCTTGAGAGAGATATTCTTCTTATTCCAGAGAAGATTCCAGAGAGTCATTTCTAGAGAAAGAAAAAAATACAGTTTTTAACATATTCAGGTTTAATTAAACATTGAAGGAGATATTGACTGTTATTTAAACCTTTTTTATTGTAAAGTCTTTTGTGCTGGTCTTAAAATTCTATTAACAATCCTGCATTATCTCATTAATATTCAAACTAACACATCTCTGGTTGATGTTCTGAATGTTTAATACTCACCCTCAGTGATAGCAGAGAAAATTAAGCTCCTCATTGCAGTCTCTGTTCTCCCAGACTGATGTGTTGAAGCTGAAGGCACCACAGGTATATGGCTGGATTGGGCAAAGAGGTACTGATACCTGGCTCCCCAGCAGCATCCCGTTCACCCAGAACCATTTTTTATCAAGGAATCGCAGGCCTGTCCACAAAGTGGCTGCTTGAGTTTCTGTTTTAAGCAGTGTCTGATAATATTGAAGCGATTTATCTGATTCCCTAAAAGCCAAGCTAGTGTTTTGAGTCCTGCAATGCTGAAGAGCCATCTCCCAGGTTTTTTTCTCATTCACAAATATGAAACTCATAGAACAAACAGAAGGAAAAGCTCCATCACAGCTAGTATCACGCCAGCCTTTTTCATTCATAACAACACAATTCTCTCCTGCATTAATATCATTGGGCTCGCCAGAGGACCACTTTGTGAAATTTGATTTATCTCCATCAGTCCATGTCCAGTTCTTTACATGTGGTGCAGTTCTGATAAGCCCATTCCAAGCTAGGATTTTTCCTGTAGCCGACAGAGCTTTGTTGTTTTCCTCTTCAGAAGTGATGGTAGCCAAATTCCCAAAGTGTTGTATGCAATAGTCCTGAGCTGTAGTCCAGGTCATCCGCTGAGAAACAAAAAAGTATTCTCTTGTCAGACTTACAGATGTCCCATAAAGGACAAATAGGTGACAAATAAAAAAGAGATACTTCATCTTTGGTGTTTGAGTCTAAACTCTGTAAACCTTTACTAGTCTCTCTGGCAGCACAACTTACAACTTTCTATTTTCAACTTGAGAGAAGTCATTTAAAGCACATGCAAAATAATATTATTGCATCATCAAAGGGCGTTTCTACAAATTTTTTGTTTCTGTAACAATTTGTTTCTGTAATATACAGTATCATACGTTTGCTGATGACCAGAATATATGCAAAGTGATAAAGATGATAAATTCCTGAATCTTGAACTTGAACCTCCCTGCAATTCTTGCAGTGCTTCTCGAGATAAAAAAAAATACATAATAAACTAACTCACAACTCATAACTATTGTGTTCTTAGTGCATGACCTTGTAAGAACCAGTATCAGGATGTATTTATTTATAGACTTCAGAGCACTTCTGTAAGTCATTCTGGATTCTGGAGTCTGTCATAAATGTAAATGTAATTAAAAATGTCATTCATGCATTTGGTTATTAGCGACACCATTTTCACCTTTTAAGAACTGAAAGATTGCTGCACTCGTGGCAAACTCAGCCTCATTTTATTAAGATTTATTTAAATTATCCATTTTTTTCTTTCTTTTTAAAGTCAACAACCATCCTAAAATGGAAAAATGAAGGATAAACAAATGTGTTGAGGAAAATGACTCAATGAAACATTTCAAACCTTCATAGATCTTGTGTTTCACAACTCTTAAAGAAATTAGCTACACTGTCTTAATGTTCTCTTTTATGCTATTCTGGCCATTCTCAGTATTTCCAAATATTTACCAAAAAGTAAATAGTTAGTTTAAAATTTAGTGCTATTTTAAAACTCATGTTCATTATTCTGTTAGATTCAATATATTGATTTACTGGTTTTTATTCAAATTGATTGTGTCATGTTTTCATTTATCACCCAGTACTCATTTCCTCACCTTATATGTACTTTGGCTCTTGGAGCCCATACAAATTGGCCAAGACAAGCTCAGTGGTGTTACATGGAATACAAAGAAGTTGAGGACTGTGTTAGTACCATTCTGATCCCAAGCATCAGGACCTAGTCACTGCAGAGCCCCCTCAAAGTATGTAGCCCAACACCTTAACGATTAGGCTACCACATCCCCATGTCCTCATGTCTGTGTCTCCTTCTGGCACTCCCTTTCAGTTATGCTGTCAGAGCCTCTGTCTACACTTTGCACATAATAGTCTTTAACCAATACATGATCACAAGTGTCATGATCAACGCACCTGCCTCACCTCCTCATTCGCAACGGAGAGAAACATCTCCGGAATACTGAACACTTCCGGACTACACTTCCCACCGTACTCTGCTCAGCCTAATCGCAGCGCCAGCTGTTCCCTATCAGCTAACGTGCATAAATACGGAAATGAACTCGACCTCAGCGCAAAGTCTCGACTTGCATCCGCAGTCATTCTGAGCGTTTTTCTGATTGTTTTGACTTTGTTTCTGTTACCTGTCTCTCTGATTGGTTGCTGCCTGTCCTGAATTTCTGCCTGTCCCTCGATTCCGATTTTGCCATTTCTATGATATTGTGTTTGCCGTGCTTGATCCTGCCTGTCTGTTCTGCCGATATTATTAAATACGCTGCAAATGGATCCATACGACTCCGCTTTGTTACAGAAGACTTTGCCCCCGAGCGATCCAGCAGCGTCTTCCAGCTCGCCACCCAGCTCTCCGCTCAACCTCCTCACCGGAAAAGCACTGGAGTGGGCCACGGCGGTTTGGCGAGAAGTTTAGCCGTCCCCCAGGGTGATCGCTCAGCCGCAGAATATGCGCTGTCTTTCTGCACGCTCGCCGCCGAGGTGGGTTGTGAGGAGAGACCCCTGAAGGTGCTGTTCCGCAAGGGATTACATCCAGACCTGCAAGATGAACTCGCCTGCCGTGATGAAGGGAGGGATCTGACGGAGTTCATCGATCTGTAAATCCGCATCAATAACTTGATGCGGACGCGTCGACCTCAGACACACGCCGCCCGTTATGAGCGGGCTGATCCTGAGCCCATGCAGCTCGATGCCACGCACCTCACGTCCGAAGAGAGAGCAAGATGCTTCCGCTTCCAGCTCTGCCTCTATTGCGGAGAAGCCCGACACAGACTGGCTGCCTGTCCCAACAAACCTCCCGGCAGGAGGAACACATCGGTGAGTCCTGATCCCCTCGCTCCACCACCTTCGAACTGCGCCGTTATTCAAGTACAAGCTGAAATATGGTGGGAAATGATTAGTCTGGCTGCTCTAATCAATTCCGGCGCCACGGGTAATTTCATGTCGGGGGAGTTCGCTCAGGCTTATGACGTGCCGTTAATCCCATGTGCTTTCCCTTTGGCAGTGGGGGCGGTAGACGGCAGGCCGCGCAGTGAGGGCTGTATCACTCACATCTCCAAGAGTCTCCGGCTGTAGGTGGGCCCTCAACACCAAGAATACATCCACTTTCACATCATCCGCTCCCCGCGTCACCTCCTCATCCTAGGTCTCCCCTGGCTCCAGCTTCACAACCCCGTTATCTCCTGGAGAGGCCTGCACATCTCGAGCAGGGATGAAGCATGCCGACGACATCAGCCGCTCCCCACGGAAACCCCGCGACCCAGCACCACGCTCTCTGTATGCTCCACCTCCACCAGCTCCGAACTCCCAGCGGAGTGCCAAGACCTGGCAGAAGCCTTCAGCAAAACACGGGCCAGTGAACTGCCACCATACCGGCCCAGTGACTGTGCCATAGAGCTTCTACCCAGGTCCAGTCCGCCCAGAGGGAGAATCTTCCCGCTGTCACAGCCGGAGACAGCAGCCATGAAAACTTACATCGAGGAGGAGCTCCAGAAAGGCTTCATCCGACCCTCCGTCTCCCCGGCATCCTCCGGATTCTTCGTTGTGAAGAAAAAAGATGGAGGTCTCCGCCCGTGCATTGACTATCGAGCGCTGAATGACATGACAGTCAAGTTCCGGTATCCTCTCCCCCTCGTACCGTCAGACCTAGAGCAGTTCCGCCGAGCCCGATACTTCACAAAACTGTACTTGCGCTGCACTTATAACCTCATCCGGATCAGAGAGGGGGACGAATGGAAGACTTCCTTTTCGACTCAGTCTGGCCACTACGAATATTTGGTCATGCCGTTTGGCCTTTCGAACAGTCCAGCTGTGTTCCAGTCGTTCATAAATGTCATGTTCCGTGACATGTTGGACCACTGGGTGGTTGTGTATATCAACGACATCCTGATATATTTCGAAACCCTGGAGGAACACATCCGGCACGTGTGGGCAGTCCTGAAGTGCCTCATCCAGCACCGTCTATACCCCAAGGTGGAGAAGTGCAAACTCCACCGAACCTCCACAACCTTCCTAGGCTACGTCATCTCCAACGAGGGGGTTGCGATAGATGACTCCAAAGTTCGCGCGGTTCTACAGTGGCCCCGACCACAGACCGTCAAAGAGTTACAACGTTTCCTTTTACAACGCGAACTTTTACTTTGAAACCCGGTCAGGCTAGGTGGGCCATGTTCTCCAAGCGCTTCCGGTTCACGGTGACTTATAGGCCGGGGACCAAGAACGTCAAGGCTGATGCTCTGTCCCGAATGTTCCGAGAGCCCGGTCCGGACGCGAGCCCCGAGGCCATCATCTCGGAGGCCCACATTCTCGCGCCCATCCAGTGGGACATCATGACAGAGATCACCCTGGTTAACGCGCCGTCACGCACTTACGTGCCCGAGAACTGGCGAGCCTCCTGGAACTCCTACACTCCAACCCCAGCTCCGGCCATCCCAGCATCGCAGGCACCATATACCTGGCCCAGAACCAGTTTTGGTGGCCAACTTTAGCCACGGACATGCGCGAGTTTGTTCGGACCTGTGCAGTCTGCAACACCTCGAAGCCCCCTCAAATGCTACCCGCGGGCTTGCTGTTGACACTACCCACGCGTTCCCTGGTCCCACATCACGCTCGACTTTATCACTGACCTTCCCCGTTCGAACAACCACACGGTTATCCTCACCATGATCGACCGGTTCTCCAAAGCCTGCCGTCTGATTCCCCTGTCGAAACTCCCCACGGAGGTGCTGTGCAACTTTGTTTTCCGGTTCTACGGTCTACCCGCAGATATCGTGTCCGATCGGGGCCCCCAGTTCACCTCACGAGTCTGGTCGGCATTCTTCAGACAGCTCAATGTGAACATCAGTCTCACCTCGGGGTACCACCCTCAAGCCAACAGACAGATGGAACGGCTGAACCAAGACCTCGTCCGGTTCCCGCGCTCATACTGCCAAAATAACCAAGCCGACTGGAGCAAGTATTTGATGTGCGCCGAATATGGACAAAACTCTCTCCTCAAACCTGTCACAGGCCTAATCCCGTTCCAGTGCGTCCTCTTTTCCCCTGGACCGACACGCCCTCCGACTTACCGGCCGTTAACGAGTCATTTCGTCATAGCGAGGAAACATGGAGCGTGGCGCATCGGCAACTTCAAATGGCTATTCGCAGGCAAAAGGCACAGGCCAAAGGACGCCGTCATGAGCACCCCGACTACCAACCCGGACAGTGGGTCTGGCTATCCACCCGCGATCTCCGCCTCCGTCTCCCCTGTCGTAAGCTCAGCCCATGGTTCGTGAGTCCATTCCAGATCTGGGTCAAAGCGGGGGACATCCTGGTCCCCTCACTCACCGCCGACTTCCACCGACAGCACTCGGACAAACCTGCTCCCCGGTCTCGTGGTAGACCCCGGCGTCTCACACGCCCTTGCATTGGGAGACGCTCGCAGGGGGCTCTGTCATGATCAACGCACCTGCCTCACCTCCTCACTCGCAACGGAGAGAAACATCTCCGGAATACTGAACAGTTCTGGACTACACTTCCCACTGTACTCCGCTCAGCATAATCGCAGCGCCAGCTGTTCTCTATCAGCTGACGCGCATAAATACGGAAATGAACTTGACCTCAGCGCAAAGTCTCGACTTGCATCCGCAGTCATTCTGAGCGTTTTTCTGAATGTTTGTTCCGATTGTTTTGACTTTGTTTCTGTTACCTGTCTCTCTGATTGGTTGCTGCCTGTCCTGACCTTCTGCCTGTCCCTCAATTCCGATTTTGCCATTTCTATGATATTGTGTTTGTCGTGCTTGACCCTGCCTGTCTGTTCTGCCAATATTATTAAATATGCTGCAAATGGATCCATATGACTCCGCTTTGTTACAACAAGCATGCTTAATATTCTCTCTCTATCTTTACAGGTCGCTATCTTTCACACTATCTGTGAAAACATTTCCGAAAGGGTGAGGACTGTACTGGGGTGGAGATCTCCTTGGTCACCTCATTCATGCCTTATGGGGACCCTCATCTTTCAGGGCACATAATTTGCCTAGATATGCTGGCTGTGTTTCTAGCTTGAATTTTTTTCCCCACCTCTGAGTGACTGGGTTGTTCTGCAACCTTGCAAATTTTTTCACACAAAAAAACACAAATGTATTAAAAATGGCTTAATGAACTAAATCTATTTTTGCAAAGTAGAACAGAAATCTGTTCAGCTATTCTGTAACTGGATTTTAAATTTTCATTTGTTATTATCAAAAAAAAAAACAAAATACAAAAAAAACCAAAACACTAGCACTATAGTTTGAGTGCATCTGGTGCCTCAATGCAAATGTAAAGTTAAAGTGTGCGTCTGATTTCCTATTCAAATCTGTCAAATGTAAAAAAACAAAACAAAGAGAGTCTCTTTTAAACAATGTAATCTTAGTTTCTGTTTCTGCTTAAATATTTAAAAATATTAAAAAAACAAAATCTGAACAGGGGGAAGAGCTTTAGTCTTTTAATGTTTTAGTCTAGACTTTTTTGAGTACCTTTTTCTATTAGAATCAGACACATTTTTAAATATCTTCTTGTGTTACCTACCAGATTCCTCTCAAGGTTTCTTGAGAGGAATCAATTTGCTGGAAAAGGGTCCTTCAATGGAGGGTCCATCACACATTGTCCACTTTCTACCATGCTCAAATTCAGTGCCTTCCAATCTGAAAAGACTTTTTGCTCAAAGTCAAAGTAACCTCCAAGTACCCCATAGTTCTCATCTTTTTCTGGATGTTGAACCCACATCCCAGTGATATCCTAGATTGAGTGAAAAATCACCCAGTAATTAATATATTATCATAACAATTTACCAATATATTGTCATTTAACATTTACTTAATGTCCCCAAGCTCCTAAAATCCTAAAGACTTTTAAATCCTAAAGACTTTTAAATTCTAATTCAACCATACAGTCTCAGCATTTACATTTTATTTATGTCTACAGCATTTGGCAGACGCCCTTATCAAGAGCGACTTACATTTATCTCATTTATACAGCTGAGCAATTGAGGGTTAAGGGCCTTGCTCAGGGGCCCAGCAGTGGCAGCTTAGTAAACATAGGAATCAAACTCACAACCTGGTAGCCCAACACCTTAACCACTAGGCTACCACATCCCCATGTTCTCATGTCTGTGTCTCCTTCTGTCACTCCCTTTTAGTTATGCTGTCAGAGCCTCTGTCTACATTTTGCACATAATAGTCTTTAGCACTATTTGGACGGGACTAGTTTTACGTGGGGACGTGGAGTAATGCAATTTTACCTCAGGACGTCTGTAATATAAATTGGCCAATTCGCACGGGACAAGACATCTCAGTAAAACTAGCAGAAGTGGGAGGGGTAACTTGCTTTACGCACCACAGTAACCTCCTTGTCGTCATGTGCGTATGACGTCGCTTCCTGTTATCACGTTCGCAAACAGACAACATGGCACCTCCATGCTTGAAAAACGCGCCAAAAACTACTTTTAAACAGGAAATGACGAAATTTTACCGTACATATTTACAGCGGGTCGATTCAGACGGGATTAGTATTACCTGAGGTCATTTTTCCGGACCTTTTTACAGAAGGTAAAAGTCGCCGTAATCTTTACTGACATTGTCCGTAATGATTACCGAGATGGCGCATTCGGACGGGACTAAAATCACAGAGAAGCTCTGGTAATAATTACTTTACCCCCACGTCCCCACATTAAACTAATCCAGTCCGAATAGGACTTTTAACAATTACATGATCACAAGCATGCTTAATATTCTCTCTCTCTCCCTTTCTCTCCCTCTCTCTCTCTCTCTCTCTTCTCTGACAAACAACACATGCTACTCCACAGTTCCTATTGTACTGAGTTACAAGTGTGGTATCCATTCTGATGCCCTACTGTACTTTTGGTTGGAGTCTTTTATCTTGATGGAGTTCACTTCTGCTTGGGATGGCTCCATGTGGACAGCCTTGAGTCCAATGGGACTGCTATGGATAAAAACACTATGGTGGCAATTTTGAACAGCTGTTGTGTTGGTTATTTTTGCACACTTGTATAATCACTGACCATTTAAAAGCATTGGCATGAAGGATTTAGTGTTACAGCAGGTAAAATAAGTATTGAACACAAAGTATTGAATATTTTTCTCAGTAAATATATTTCTAAAGGTGCCGTTGACATGAAATTTTCACCAGACTTAGGTAACAACCCAAGTAATTAATACATGCAAAGAAAGCAAAACAAATAAGTTCAGAAATTATGTGTAATGAAATGGACTGACACAGGGAAAAAGTATTGAAGAATTATATGAAGCTAAAGAGGCGCAAAAAGGCACGGAAAGCTAAGACACCAGCTGAAATCTATCAGTAATTAGAAAGCAATCCTGTTTCTCATTACTAAGATGTGACATAAGAAATGTATCATGATTGGTAAAAGCAAAGAGCTCTCTTAAGACCTATGCAATCTATGAACAAAATATAGAGTTGAATATACATGTACTATGAATATAATATGCAGATGGCTATTAATATAAACTAAAATTTACAGAATGGTATGTGCTATAAACAAAATATATGGCTATTAATATAATATATAGCTGTTACTATAAACAGAAATCAGGTGGATATATACAATGGTAAGGCAATGGTGAGCAGCAATGCAAAAAAAGAGCAAGTGTGCAAGTGAGCATAGTTTGTGTAATAGTCCATTAGTGCAATAACGTCCATTTTGTAAACAGTCCATTAGCGCAATAACGAAGTGTGAGGGGGGAGATGGAACAATGTATAAAGGACATTGACAGTACAGTATGATCAGCGAGGGGCAGAGTTCAATAGACAGCCTAGGAAGAAAGCTGTTCTTTAGTCGGCTGGTCCTGGTCCGGAGGCACTTGAAATGCCTGCCGGAGGGCAAAAGTGAAAACAGTCTATGGGCAAGATGAGAGAAGTCCTTAAGAATGCTGAAGAAAGAAAATCATTTCACAATTAAACCGACCATGACCAACCAGGTACTCCTAGCAAGATTACTAACATAGAAGTTAAAAGAATTATCAGAAGAGTTGTCCAAGAGCCAACGACCACTTGTGTAGAATTTTAGAAAGACCTGGAATTAGTAGGTACAATTGTTTTAAAGAAAATCATGAGAAAGGCATTCAACCTTCATGGCCTATATGCACACTTACCACACTAGATTATGTTGCCAAAGAAATAGCATGTAAAATCTTGTTTAATGTCAATGCTCAAAATTTATACAAGCATGTGAAATACTGGAAGAATAATGTCTGGTCAGGTGAGACCAAATTTGAACTCTGTGGATGCTGTAATCCACAACATGTTTTCCAGCAACATCTGTGTGGGCACCAGTACAAAAAGCAGCATGATAACACTCCTAAATGACAATGTTTATAGTCTCTCAATCAAGATTACAACAACGTTAATGCAATATGGAAACCAATGGATTTACATTGGAGTGGGCATAATGCCAGGTCAATATGAATGCACATCCCTCAGTAAATAATAACCATCAGGGATCAAGTACTGCTCTCATGCATACTATAAAACACAGTGATACGGTATGGCAAGCCATTTTAGCTTTTATACATTCACATGATATGGATTTTTGATATCAAGAATTCAGTATTCAATACTTAAAATGGAAATATTAAGAGTGTGATTTCTAGTAGTAACCATAACCAGGAATTACATTTTAATTCACTTGCTAATATATAATAACACAAAATTCTATTTAAAATATTCCATTCAATAAATATTTGTTTATACATCATTTAATTCTGTATTGTTTTACTCTTTGACCGAGAGATGGAGCAAACTTTTTTAAAAGGAGGGAGGTTTGTAGTGGGAGCAGTGGGGTGTCAAGTGTGAATGTGTGGCAAATGGTTTACACGGCTCACGGGTCAGGTAGGAGGGCCCCTTAGCAGAATTTTGCTTAGGGCCCCACGGAGTTCAGGCTCACACAAAAACACCTTACCAACGGTGAAGTTTGAGTTGGGTACATCCTGGTGTGGCACTGTTTTTCAGAATATGGCTCTGGCAAATTTCATATACTTGAAGGAAGGATAAATTGAAAAATAAACCAAACATTCTTGATAAAAATCTACTGCCATCTATCAGGATGATGAAGATGAAACGAGGGTGGATATTTCAGCAAAACAATGAACCCAAACACACAGCCAAGGAAACTCTCAATTGTTTTCAGAGAAAGACACACAACACAACTTAATTTCTGAACTTATATATGTTTGTTTTTTTGGTGTGTTGGCATGTTTAATACTTATTATACCTGCTGTATGTCCATAATGAACAGAATTGATCATAGATTATCTCTGATCCATAAGTTGGTCAGGAGCTCGTGGTTACACAACCCAACTTGACTTTACACAGTTGTAGAAATTACATTATTTATAATCACACATTTCTTTTAAACTTTTGTCCTTTTTTCTTCTATATTTTTATATTTCTGTAAAGCTGCCTTCATACAATATCCACTGTTATACACAATTGAATTGGATGACATGAACATAATGAGTGCAACATCATTTAAGGATTTTTCTTGACTTAATCTTTCTATCTTTAAGCCTTTTTGACTTTTTTGTGTGAGATTTATAGCATGTGTTTGAGAGAGAGAACAGGAGAGCATTCAATTCAAATCAATTCAATTCAAGTTTATTTGTATAGCACTTTTTACAATAGACATTGTCTCAAAGCAGCTTTACAGAACATAAGCATTCTATCCTTAGGTCGCTATCTTTGGGTTTCACACTGTCATTGAAAACATTTCCGAAAGGCAGAGGACTGGACTGGGGTGGAGATCTCCTTGGTCACCTCATTCAAGGGTACCAACAATTTTGTCTATGTGTATATAACTGAATTGTGGTTGTATGGCTCTGCACAAAGTTGTAGCATCTACATGCAAATATAATGACAAAGAGTGTCTGGGGTTTAGGTTTCAACAGAGGATAAAGTTTAAACTTCTGTTTTTCAGGAACAGAAATCTGCTTACTTGTTCAGCTAATCTGTAACTGGATTTTTAAATTTTTATTTGTCTTTATCAAAACAACAACAACAACAACAACAACAACAACAACAACAACAACAAAACCACTAGCACTATAGCTTGAGTGATTCAATGCAAATGTAAAGTTAAAGTGTGCCTCTGATTTCCCATTCAGATCTGTCAAATGTAAAAGAGTCTCTTCTAAATAATGTAATCTTTGTTTCTGTTTCTGCTTAAATATAAGTCTTCTACTGTAGGTTGATTTCCTAGAAGTTACTAAAAAAACAAACTCTGAACAAGGGGAAGAGCTTTAGTCTTTTAATGTCTTAGTCAAAGAGTGTTTTGACTTTTTCTGTTAGAATCAGACACATTTTTAAAAATCTTGTGTTACCTACCAGATTCCTCTCAAGGTTTCTTTCTCATCTTAGATATTTTTTATTCATCCCAGGACCCTGGCTGGTCCATTCTGGATGAATATAAATGTCAAATTTTCATCCAAATGTCTATAAAACTGCTTTGTGACAATATCCATTGTTAATACAAATAGAATAATATTAAGTTCAATTAAGTTCAATTCTTAACATTTTGCAAACAACAAAGAATGTTTATGGTTTGCTTTACACCAATACATATTAAGGATTTTGAAAGTAAATTACAATACATATTCAGCATTAATTGCTTGCATAATTAGACACTAAACTATCTGTTTCTTAGGAACAGAAAGATGCTGAAATGTTCTGCCAGATTTTTTTTCTTATAATTAGAATAAGAATTTCGTTCAATTTCAGACATTTAATTAGTGTGATTATTTTGTTTAACATAGATGAAAGTGGTTGGATCTAGATAATCAGAGCTTCAGACTTTGAACTATTATTATTATTATTATTATTATTATTATTATTATTATTATTATTATTGTTGTTGTTGTTGTTGTTATAATAATAATAACAACAACAACAACAATAATAATAATAATAATAATAATAATAATAATAATAATAATAATAATAATAATAATAATAATAATAATAATATTGTTGGTTGATTTTAACTGAAGTGGAAAACTGAACAACAAGGTGAACAGATTGTTTTACAATGGCTAGAGCAGTACATTTCCTGCCTATTCATGCAGGGTATTCTCTTGAAAGGAATGTTTTAATGTGTATGTAGCAGAGAAATTAAATTATTTAAATAGCACTATAGCTCACGTGCTTCTGGTGACCCAAGATCAATGCAAACTAATGTTAAAATGTAGCTTTGGGCATTACTTTCCCATTCAAATAAGTCAAATGGGCTCTTAGGAAAAATGTAATCTTAGCTTTTACGTTAGATTTTAAAAAGTTACTGAAAACCCAACCTCCAAACATTTACTCATAAATACACAAAATTCCTCCATTAATTTTTTCTAGAAAAACTAATCCCCAAACATCTATTCACAGGTACACAATGTTTTAGCATATTAATATTTTAAAAAAAAAGTACATAATTAAACAACACCTGCCCTAATTTCAATCAATGAAAACTATTTTACTGTTATATTAAGGCTAAAAAGTGATGACCCAGGTTAATCATACTACATACTAGATTCTACATCTAGAATATTCTGAATGATTTATTGAAGAATGCTTCTTGAGAGAGATATTCTTCTTATTCCAGAGAATATTCCAGAGAGTTATTTCTAGAGAAAGAAAAAAATACAGTTTTTAACATATTCAGGTTTAATTAAACATTGAAGGAGATATTGACTGTTATTTAAACCTTTTTTATTGTAAAGTCTTTTGTGCTGGTCTTAAAATTCTATTAATAATCCTGCATTATCTCATTAATATTCAAACTAACACATTTCTGGTTGATGTTCTGAATGTTTAATACTCACCGTCTGTGATAGCAGAGAAAATTATGCTCCTCATTGCAGTCTCTGTTTTCCCAGACTAATGTGTTGAAGTTGAAGACACCACAGCTATACGGCTTGATTGGGCATTGATTTAGAGGTACATTGCTCCCCAGCAGCATCCCGTTCACCCATAACCATTTTCCATCAAGGAATCGCAGGCCTATCCACACTGTTGCTGCTTGAGTTTCTGTTTTAAGCAGTGTCTGATAATATTGAAGCGATTTATCTGATTCCATAGAAGCCAAGCTAGTGTATTGAGTCCTGCAATGCTGAAGAGCCATCTCCCAGGTTTTTTTCTCATTCACAAATATGAAACTCCTAGAACAAACGGAAGGAAATTCTCCATTACAGCTAGTATCACGCCAGCCATTTTGATCCATAACAACACAATTCTCTCCTGCATTACCATCATTGGGCTCTCCAAAGGACCACTTTGTGAAATTTGATGTATCTCCATCAGCCCATGTCCAGTTCTTTACATGTGGTGCAGTTCTGATAAGCCCATTCCAAGGTAGGTTTTCTCCTGTAACCAACAGAGCTTTGTTGTTTTCCTCTTCAGAAGTGATGGTCGCCAAATTCCCAAAGTGTTGTATGCAATAGTCCTGAGCTTTAGTCCAGGTCATCTGCTGAGAAACAAAAAAGTATTCTCTTGTCAGACTTACAGATGTCCCATGAAGGACAAACAGGTGACAAATAAAAAAGAGATACTTCATCTTTGGTGTTTGAGTCTAAACTCTGTAAACCTTTACTAGTCTCTCTGGCAGCACAACTTACAACTTTCTACTTTCAACTTGAGAGAAGTCATTTAAAGCACATGCAAAATAATATAATTGCATCATCATTAAAGGGCGTTTCTACAACATTTTTGTTTCTGTAACACTTTGTTTCTGTAATATATCATACTTTTGCTGATGACCAGAATATATGCAAAGTGATAAAGATAACAAATTGCTGAATCTTGAACTTGAACCTCCCTGCATTTCTTGCTAAAATAACTCACAAGAAGGTTTTTAGACTTATTGTGTTCTTAGTGCATGACCTAGTAAGAATCAGTATCAGGATGTATTTATTTATAGACTTCAGGTCTTTGGGTTTCACACTGAGTTAGTGAAAACATTTCCAAAAGGCAGAGGACTGGACTGGGGTGCAGATCTCCTTGGTCACCCCATTCATGCCTTATGGGGACCCTCATCTTTCAAGGCTCAATTTGCCTGGAAATGCTGGCTGTATTTCTAGCTTGAAATGCTTTTTCCCACCTCTGAGTGACTGTGTTGTTCTGCAACCTTGCAAATTTTTTCACTCAAAAAACACAAATGTATTAAAAATAGTTTAACGTACCAAATCTATTTTTGCAAACTATTCCTATGTGTAAGAAAATATAACAATGAGGATAATACTGTACATAGTTTTTTTTGGCTCTTTAAGTGACCTTTGTGGGGGTTTTCTTTCTCTAATGAAATGGTACCAACAATTTTGTCTCTGTGTATATAACTGAATTGCGGTTGTATGGCTCTGCACAAAGTTGTAGCATCTTTATGCAAATATTATGATCAAAGAATGTCTGGGTTTTAGGTTTCAACAGGGGATGAAGTTTAAACTTCTGTTTTTCAGGAACAGAAATCTGTTCAGCTATTCTGTAACTGGATTTTAAATTTTCATTTGTTATTATCAAAAAAACAAAAAACAAATTACAAAAAAAAAAAAAAAAAAACACTAGCACTATAGCGTGAGTGCATCTGGTGCCTCAATGCAAATGTAAAGTTAAAGTGTGCATCTGATTTCCCATTCAAATCTGTCAAATGTAAAAGAACAGAGTCTCTTTTAAACAATGTAATCTTAGTTTCTGTTTCTGCTTAAATATCTAAAAATATTAAAACGTTTTTTAGGTTGATTTCCTAGAAGTTACTAAAAAAACAAACTCTGAAGGGGGGGGGGCATTCGTCTTTTAATGTGTTAGTCAAGACTTTTGTGAGTACCTTTTTCTATTAGAATAAGAATTAGAATATGTTAAGGTTTCTTGAGAGGAATCGATCTGCTGGAAAAAGGGTCCTTTAATGGAGAGTCCATCACACATTGTGCACTTTCTACCATGCTCAAATTCAGTGCCTTCCAATTTGAAAAGATATTATGCTCAAAGACAAAGTAACCTCCATGTACCCCATAGTTCTCATCTTTTTCGGGATAATGAACCCACATCCCAGTGATATCTTAGAGGGAGTAATTAGTACAGTACAGACCAAAAGTTTGGACACACCTTCTCATTCAAAGAGTTTTCTTTTTTTTCATGACTATTAAAATTGTAGATTCACACTGAAGGCATCAAAACTATGAATTAACACATGTGGAATTATATACATAACAAAAAAAAAAGAAAAAAAAAATGACCCCAAACACACCTCGAGGCTGTGTAAGGGCTATTTGATCATGAAGGAGAGTGATGGGGTGCTGCACCAGATGACCTGGCCTCTACAGTCACCGGACCTGAACCCAATCGAGATGGTTTGGGGTGAGCTGGATCGCAGAGTGAAGGCAAAAGGGCCAACAAGTGCTAAGCATCTCTGGGAACTTCTTCAAGACAGTTGGAAGACCGTTTCAGGTGACTACCTCTTGAAGCTCATCAAGAGAATGCCAAGAGTGTGCAAAGCAGTAATCAGAGCAAAAGGTGGCTACTTTGAAGAACCTAGAATATGACATCTTTTCAGTTGTTTCACACTTTTTTGTTATGAACTAAATGTTCTCTTTGAATGAGAAGGTGTGTCCAAACTTTTGGTCTGTACTGTATATTGCCATACCAATTTTCTTAATGTCCCCAAGCTCCTAAAATCCTAAAGACTTTTAAATTCTAATTTTACTAGTCACACAAACAACCATACAGTCTCAGCATTTACATTACATTTATCTCTACAGCATTTGGCAGACACCCTTATCAAGAGCGAATTACATTTATCTCAGCTGAGGGTTAAGGGCCTTGCTCAGGGGCCCAGCAGTGGCAGCTTGGTAAACATAGGAATCAAACTCACAACCTTCTGATTGGTAGCCCAACACCTTAACCACTAGGCTACCACATCCCCATGTCCTCATGTCTGTGTCTCCTTCTGGCACTTCCTTTTAGTTATGAGTCAGACAATAATTACATGATCCCAAGTATGCTTAATATTCTCTCTCTCTCTCTCTTCTCTGACAAACAACACATGCTACTCCACAGTTCCTAGTGTACTGAGCTACAAGTGTGGTATCCATTCTGATGCCCTACTTTTGGTTGGAGTCTTTTATCTTGATGGAGTTCACTTCTGCTAGGGATGGCTTCATGTGGACAGGCTTGAGTCCAGTGGGACTGCTATATGGGGTCAGAATTGTTTCGTTATTCTGAATAAATATACTATGATCCACAAATAAATATAAAGTTTCACAAATATTTTTAAATCAACAAATGCACAATAAGCATTTGGTAAATATATGTTACAAATTTCACAAAAAGAAATGAAATTCACAAATAAATAAAATGGGATAAGCAAATAATTTTTTTAAAATAAATATATATTTAATTGAATTTATTTGTGAATGGCTTCCTGCTCATTTGTGGATTGCGTTCTGTGCATTTGTGGATTTGAAACATTTCTAACGTCAAGACGTGCACAAGAATCCACAAATAGGTGGACTCCGCCCACCATTTATTCCAGCCAATCGGACAACGGTCTCGTGGCGCTGACCAATTGTGGCACGGTCTACCTCCAACCAATCACGTTCTGATTTACACTCTTCACACTCCATCACAGTAGGTGGCGGTATGCACCTATCAAGTTGGATCGCACCTCAGAGGTACATGTTTGTACCAATTGTATATATGTACATACAATTGTAGATTATTATTATTATTATTATTATTATTATTATTATTATTATTATTATTAAAGAGTACCACCATTTTTTTCTGACAGTGCTCCTAGCACAAATTATATAAGACACATTTACTCTACCCGACCGTTGTCCGATTGGCTGGAGTAGACGGTGGGCGGAGTCACCTATTTGTGGATTCTTGTGCACGTCTTGACGTTAGAAATGTTTCAAATCCACAATTGCACAGAACGCGATTCACAAATGAGCAGGACGCCATTCACCAATAAATACAATTTATAAATATTTTTTTATTTGCAAATCCCATTTTATTTATTTGTGAATTTCATTTATTTTTGTGAAATTTGTAACATATATTTAATGGTATGCTTATTGTGCATTTGTTGATTTAAAAAATATTTGTGAAACTCTTTAAATTAATTTGTGGATCATAGTATATTTATTCAGAATAACGAAACAATTCTGGCCCCATATGGTAGAGCATGATTTACTTAAACAGCTGCAACTGATGTCTGCTTGTATAAATGCACAAAACTAAGTAACTTCAAGCAAATGTTATGAGGTGTACAAAGCAATTCTTACAATGTGAGATTTATTGTTCTATGTAACATGCCTGCATAATCAAAGCTTCTGGATATATTTATTATTATTTATTTATATATTTCTGATTTATTTATTCAACTTTTGAAGAAAAAAATCATGCACTCATCATGTATTCATGTGACATTGGTATTTTAATGATTGAAAGTAGTACAGCAACAATAATGATTAAAAAAGCACTGTGTAGTAAATGTAGTGACTCAAGTTCTATGCAAAGCAAAGTCAAAAAGTAGCTTAGTGCATCAGATTTCCCTTTCAAATAACAAGGCAAGGTACAAAAGTGAACCTACTGTATATAAAACAATGTCAGCTATCACATTCTTTTACATTTGTCTTTATTTTTTATACAATAACCAACTAAAAAAGGAATTTCTTGCATTTCTCTATTTTATTTAATTATTTTTTAACTTTTGCTTTCTAGTTTGTTTTCCTAAAAGTTACAATGTTCTACATTACACAAGAACTTATTGTAGAAAGAAACAACCAGAGACATTTACAGTACTCATTTAAACAATGTTGTAATATAAACATTATGAGTTCTTTATAATTAAACACCTACCATAATTTCTTCACTAATCTATGGCTATGTAAAAGCTTATGAGTGCCGATCCTGGTTAAATATACTACATAATATTCTAAATGACTTTTTGAAGAGAATGCTTCGGGATATATTCTTCTTATTCCAGTTTTGTGGAATTTTGTCTTTAAGAAAAGAAAAAAATATACAGTTTTTATTACAGAATTGAACATACAACTTTTATTGTAAAGTCTTTATATATACTTATATATATATATATATATATATATATATATATATATATATATATATATATATATATATATATATATAAAGACTTTACAATAAAAGTTACATTCTTATAATTAGAATAAAAATTTCGTTCAATTTCAGACATTTAATTAGTGTGATTATTTTGTTTAACATAGATGAAAGTGGTTGGATCTAGATAATCAGAGCTTCAGACTTTGAACTATTGTTATAATAATAATAATAATAATAATAATAATAATAATAATAATAATAATAATAATAATAATAATAATAATAATAACATTGTTGGTTGATTTTAACTGAAGTGGAAAACTGAACAACAAGGTGAACAGATTGTTTTACAATGGCTAGAGCAGTACATTTCCTGCCTATTCATGCAGGATATTCTCTTGAAAGGAATGTTTTAATGTGTATGTAGCAGAGAAATTAAATTATTTAAATAGCACTATAGCTTACGTGCTTCTGGTGACCCAAGATCAATGCAAACTAATGTTAAAATGTAGCTTTGGGCATTACTTTCCCATTCAAATAAGTCAAACGGCTCTTAGGAAAAATGTAATCTTAGCTTTTACGTTAGATTTTAAAAAGTTACTGAAAACCCAACCTCCAAACATTTACTCATAAATACACAAAATTCCTCCATTAAATTATTCTAGAAAAACTAATCCCCAAACATCTATTCACAGGTACACAATGTTTTAGCATATTAATATTAAAAAAAAGTACACAATTAAACAACACCTGCCCTAATTTCAATCAATGAAAACTATTTTACTGTTATATTAAGGCTAAAAAGTGATGACCCAGGTTAATCATACTACATACTAGATTCTACATCTAGAATATTCTGAATGATTTATTGAAGAATGCTTCTTGAGAGAGATATTCTTCTTATTCCAGAGAATATTCCAGAGAGTTATTTCTAGAGAAAGAAAAAATACAGTTTTTAACATATACAGGTTTAATTAAACATTGAAGGAGATATTGACTGTTATTTAAACCTTTTTTATTGTAAAGTCTTTTGTGCTGGTCTTAAAATTCTATTAATAATCCTGCATTATCTCATTAATATTCAAACTAACACATTTCTGGTTGATGTTCTGAATGTTTAATACTCACCGTCTGTGATAGCAGAGAAAATTATGCTCCTCATTGCAGTCTCTGTTCTCCCAGACTAATGTGTTGAAGTTGAAGGCACCACAGCTATACGGCTTGATTGGGCATTGATTTAGAGGTACATTGCTCCCCAGCAGCATCCCGTTCACCCAGAACCATTTTCCACCAAGGAATCGCAGGCCTATCCACACTGTTGCGGGTTGAGTTTCTGTTTTAAGCAGTGTCTGATAATATTGAAGCGATTTATCTGATTCCATAGAAGCCAAGCTAGTGTATTGAGTCCTGCAATGCTGAAGAGCCATCTCCCAGGTTTTTTTCTCATTCACAAATATGAAACTCCTAGAACAAACGGAAGGAAATTCTCGATTACAGCTAGTATCACGCCAGCCATTTTGATCCATAACAACACAATTCTCTCCTGCATTAACATCATTGGGCTCGCCAAGTAACCACTTTGTGAAATTTGATGTATCTCCATCAGCCCATGTCCAGTTCTTTACATGTGGTGCAGTTCTGATAAGCCCATTCCAAGCTAGGTTTTGTCCTGTAACCAACAGAGCTTTGTTGTTTTCCTCTTCAGAAGTGATGGTAGCCAAATTCCCAAAGTGTTGTATGCAATAGTCATGAGCTGTAGTCAAGGTCTTCCGATCAGAAACAAAAAAGTATTCTCTTGTCACACTTACAGATGTCCCATAAAGGACAAACAGGTGACAAATAAAAAAGAGATACTTCATCTTTGGTGTTTGAGTCTAAACTCTGTAAACCTTTACTAGTCTCTCTGGCAGCACAACTTACAACTTTCTACTTTCAACTTGAGAGAAGTCATTTAAAGCACATGCAAAATAATATAATTGCATCATCATTAAAGGGCGTTTCTACAACATTTTTGTTTCTGTAACACTTTGTTTCTGTAATATATCATACTTTTGCTGATGACCAGAATATATGCAAAGTGATAAAGATAACAAATTGCTGAATCTTGAACTTGAACCTCCCTGCATTTCTTGCTAAAATAACTCACAAGAAGGTTTTTAGACTTATTGTGTTCTTAGTGCATGACCTAGTAAGAATCAGTATCAGGATGTATTTATTTATAGACTTCAGGTCTTTGGGTTTCACACTGAGTTAGTGAAAACATTTCCAAAAGGCAGAGGACTGGACTGGGGTGCAGATCTCCTTGGTCACCCCATTCATGCCTTATGGGGACCCTCATCTTTCAAGGCTCAATTTGCCTGGAAATGCTGGCTGTATTTCTAGCTTGAAATGCTTTTTCCCACCTCTGAGTGACTGTGTTGTTCTGCAACCTTGCAAATTTTTTCACTCAAAAAACACAAATGTATTAAAAATGGTTTAACGTACCAAATCTATTTTTGCAAACTATTCCTAGGTGTAAGAAAATATAACAATGAGGATAATACTGTACATAGTTTTTTTGGCTCTTTAAGTGACCTTTGTGGGGGTTTTCTTTCTCTAATGAAATGGTACCAACAATTTTGTCTCTGTGTATGTAACTGAATTGCAGTTGTATGGCTCTGCACAAAGTTGTAGCATCTTTATGCAAATATTATGATCAAAGAACGTCTGGGTTTTAGGTTTCAACAGGGGATGAAGTTTAAACTTCTGTTTTTCAGGAACAGAAATCTGTTCAGCTATTCTGTAACTGGATTTAAAATTTTAATTTGTTATTATCAAAAAAACAAAAAACAAATTACAAAAAAAAAAAAAAAAAACACTAGCACTATAGCGTGAGTGCATCTGGTGCCTCAATGCAAATGTAAAGTTAAAGTGTGCATCTGATTTCCCATTCAAATCTGTCAAATGTAAAAGAACAAAAAGTCTCTTTTAAACAATGTAATCTTAGTTTCTGTTTCTGCTTAAATATCTAAAAATATTAAAACGTTTTTTAGATTGATTTCCTAGAAGTTACTAAAAAAAACAAACTCTGAAGGGGGGGGGCTTTCGTCTTTTAATGTGTTAGTCAAGACTTTTGTGAGTACCTTTTTCTATTAGAATAAGAATTAGAATATGTTAAGGTTTCTTGAGAGGAATCAATCTGCTGGAAAAAGGGTCCTTTAATGGAGAGTCCATCACACATTGTGCACTTTCTACCATGCTCAAATTCAGTGCCTTCCAATTTGAAAAGATATTATGCTCAAAGACAAAGCAACCTCCATGTACCCCATAGTTCTCATCTTTTTCTGGATAATGAACCCACATCCCAGTGATATCTTAGAGGGAGTAATTAGTACAGTACAGACCAAAAGTTTGGACACACCTTCTCATTCAAAGAGTTTTCTTTTTTTTCATGACAATTAAAATTGCAGATTCACACTGAAGGCATCAAAACTATGAATTAACACATGTGGAATTATATACATAACAAAAAAAAAAGAAAAAAAAATGACCCCAAACACACCTCGAGGCTGTGTAAGGGCTATTTGATCATGAAGGAGAGTGATGGGGTGCTGCACCAGATGACCTGGCCTCCACAGTCACCGGACCTGAACCCAATCGAGATGGTTTGGGGTGAGCTGGACCGCAGAGTGAAGGCAAAAGGGCCAACAAGTGCTAAGCATCTCTGGGAACTTCAAGACAGTTGGAAGACCGTTTCAGGTGACTACCTCTTGAAGCTCATCAAGAGAATGCCAAGAGTGTGCAAAGCAGTAATCAAAGCAAAAGGTGGCTACTTTGAAGAACCTAGAATATGACATATTTTCAGTTGTTTCACACTTTTTTGTTATGAACTAAATATTCTCTTTGAATGAGAAGGTGCGTCCAAACTTTTGGTCTGTACTGTATATTGTCATACCAATTTTCTTAATGTCCCCAAGCTCCTAAAATCCTAAAGACATTTAAATTCTAATTTTACTGGTCACACAAACAACCATACAGTCTCAGCATTTACATTACATTTATCTCTACAGCATTTGGCAGTACATACAATTGTAGATTATTATTATTATTATTATTATTATTATTATTATTATTAAAGAGTACCACCATTTTTTTCTGACAGTGCTCCTAGCCCAAATTATATAAGACACATTTACTCTACCCGACCGTTGTCCGATTGGCTGGAGTAGACGGTGGGCGGAGTCCACCTATTTGTGGATTCTTGTGCACGTCTTGACGTTAGAAATGTTTCAAATCCACAATTGCACAGAACGCGATTCACAAATGAGCAGGACGCCATTCACCAATAAATACAATTTATAAATATTTTTTTATTTGCAAATCCCATTTTATTTATTTGTGAATTTCATTTATTTTTGTGAAATTTGTAACATATATTTAATGGTATGCTTATTGTGCATTTGTTGATTTAAAAAATATTTGTGAAACTCTTTAAATTAATTTGTGGATTATAGTATATTTATTCAGAATAACAAAACAATTCTGGCCCCATATGGTAGAGCATGATTTACTTAAACAGCTGCAACTGATGTCTGTTTGTATAAATGCACAAAACTAAGTAACTTCAAGCAAATGTTATGAGGTGTACAAAGCAATTCTTACAATGTGAGATTTATTGTTCTATGTAACATGCCTGCATAATCAAAGCTTCTGGAAATATTTATTATTATTTATTTATATATTTCTGATTTATTTATTCAACTTTTGAAGAAAAAAATCATGCACTCATCATGTATTCATGTGACATTGGTATTTTAATGATTGAAAGTAGTACAGCAACAATAATGATTAAAAAAGCACTGTGTAGTAAATGTAGTGACTCAAGTTCTATGCAAAGCAAAGTCAAAAAGTAGCTTAGTGCATCAGATTTCCCTTTCAAATAACAAGGCAAGGTACAAAAGTGAACCTACTGTATATAAAACAATGTCAGCTATCACATTCTTTTACATTTGTCTTTATTTTTTATACAATAACCAACTAAAAACGGAATTTCTTGCATTTCTCTATTTTATTTAATTATTTTTTAACTCTTGCTTTCTAGTTTGTTTTCCTAAAAGTTACAATGTTCTACATTACACAAGAACTTATTGTAGAAAGAAACAACCAGAGACATTTACAGTACTCATTTAAACAATGTTGTAATATAAACATTATGAGTTCTTTATAATTAAACACCTACCATAATTTCTTCACTAATCTATGGCTATGTAAAAGCTTATAAGTGCCGATCCTGGTTAAATATACTACATAATATTCTAAATGACTTTTTGAAGAGAATGCTTCGGGATATATTCTTCTTATTCCAGTTTTGTGGAATCTTGTCTTTAAGAAAAGAAAAAAATATACAGTTTTTATTACAGAATTGAACATACAACTTTTATTGTAAAGTCTTTATATTTATACTTAATTATATATATATATATATACATATATATATATATATATATATATATATGTATATATATATATATATATATATATATATATATATATATATATATATATATATATAATTATAATTAATGTTTGTTTGTTTATTACCTTCAGTTATTGCAGAGAAAATTAAGCTCCTCATTGCAGTCTCTGTTCTCCCATACGTATGTGTTTAAGTTGTATGCACCACAGCGATAGGGCCAGATCGGGCATGTAGGCAGTGATACAAGGCTATCCAGTTGTACCCCATTCACCCAGAACCATTTTCCATCAAGAAAATGCAGGCCTGTCCACACGCTTGCTGTTTTGGCTTCTTCGGTGTCTGTTTCAAACAAGTCTAGCATGGTTTGTGAATCCACCAAGGCCAAGTAGTATGTCCTGCAGTGTTGATTAGCCTCCTCCCATGTTTTTTTCTCCTTCACCAACATAAAATTCTTAGAACAAATGGAAGAATGTCTTAGCTGACAGGCATCATCATACCATCCATATGGATTCATAGCTACACAATCCTCTCCTGTATTTGTTAAATTATTGGGCTCGTTAAAGTACCACTTTGTGAAATTAGTTTTTTCACCACCAGACCATTGCCAGGCATTTAATTCCGGAGCAGATCTGTTCAGCCCAATCCAAGACCAAAACGAACCTCCTGCAACCTTCACAACTTTATTGTATTCCTCTTCAGTAGTGATGGTAGCCAAATCCCCATACGTCTGCCTGCAATACGTCTGAGCTGTAATCCAGTTCATTTTATTAGCAACGTAAATGTATTGTCTTATCAGACTTGGAGCTATCCCAGGAAGGAACAATAGGTGACAAATGAAAAAGAGAGATTTCATCTTTGCTGTAGTTTTCAAGCTCTGTAAATCTTAACTTGCATCTACCAGCTTATATATTTCAGACTTCAGCTGGACTGAATTTATTTAAAGCACATGCAAAAGAGAATTAAAACGTCATCTATGAGTAATCGAAACACAAAGTGTAGCAAGCTTGGACAACATAACATGTGTGCCTGTAGTTAGGGATTTTTTTCACTACTCCTGTACTCGGAGTAAATCATAACAAAAATAATTAAAGCATTTTAATACAGTATATCTGAAATGATTTGCCTGTAAAGGAATAACAATTCTAAAAGCAAAGCCACCATAAAGAAATTAAGGCTGTATTTCATCAAAGACTGTACACTGAAACCAAACTTGCTACACAATGTCAGGATCATGCCATTGTCCTGAAAAGTCTAGGCAACAATTTTGCCAGTAGGCATACGACAGCATCCAAACATATCAGTTCTCCAAAACCATCTATGCCTATGAATTCAAAAATTTTACATATACAGTACACAGTGTCTCAGAAAGGCAACTAACATCTGCGAGGGATTACACCCAGCTTATCATCTCAGGCACTGCAAAATCTATTCTCACACTACCAGATTTCAGAACAGTTTCTTCTGCAGAGCTGTGTATTTTGGTTTCTTATCTATTACTAACTATTTAATTACTTGTTTTTAATATTAGGCATCTTAAGTGTCACGATGTGACATGGTGAGACAAAAGGCAAGTGTGGATCCAAATGCAGTTTTACTTATTTTTAAACAAAGCAGAAACAGGCAGGCAAAACAGGTCATAACACTGAACAGGACAGGGAACAGGAACAGGCAAGAGAAGACAACAACAACTCACAACAGGGAAATGAACAAACAGTGTATATATAGTAAACAGGGACCAATCACAAAGCAGAGACAATCAGAGACAAAGACAAACCACCTGGGGAAGAGTTGGAATGCAATTAGTGTCCATGGTAAGGAATGAGTGGGCGGTGCAAACAATTAACATCAGGGAGAGACGGCAGACAGAAACAAGGGGAAACACAGACAGACACGTTACATTAAGAGCTGCTAACCACATTTTGTTGCTGTAGCCACACATTGACAATAAAGAAGTATGATCATTCAATAATTTTGTTCATTCATTCACCTCCAAACAAACACCCATTGCCTTGGAAAATTGCAATAAATTGCCTAGTAAAAATGTTAATGTCTTTAAAAGAAAAGCTGGTGCCAGCTCACCACATTTTTAATCTCTTCCTCTTCAGTGTCTCATTACATCCACCCCTGCTTACCCTGTGATTTTGTTCTTCCCTAGGTTATGACATCACAACCCACATATATCCTGGTCTTACAAGGAGATCTGCTTCCCCCTCTGGTCCCCCCACTGCCAGCACCATTGTTTTGAACAGGACATGAACCTCCCTTGTCACACTACCACAGAGATCAGCCAAGGCAACAGCCCAGTCGTGACTATACCCAATAAATACCAGGACTCAAAGGTAGTATTTAGGAAGCAGCAAGCCACCAAACTGTCCTCTTATTGGCCCAGGGACGACGGTATAGGTCTCCCACTGAACACCATTCCCCCAAAGAACTCATGAGGCACAAGCCATGGAAAAATACAAAGAGGAGGCTCTGGCTACTGGATTTATTCGATAAACTACCTCACCTGCTGTGTCAAGCTTAGTTTTTGTAGATAAGAAAAGCGGAGCATGGTGGCCATGCATTGACTCTCAGGGCCTTAATGCCGTCACTGTAAAACATCCCTATCCCCTGCCATTAGTATCAACAGCCCCAGAAAAGTTCTGGGAAGCACAGATATTTACCAAGCTGGACCTAAAGAGCGCATGCAACTTAGTCCGAATATGAGGAAAAGAGAAAACAGCGTTTATCATGGCTAATGATCACTACGAATATTTAATAGCCATATGCATCTAAAGCACCGGCGGTGTTCCAAGCATTTGTTAAAGAGATTTCCAAGGGTCTCCTATTATTTATTTCACTGATACTCAAGAGGCTGATTTTTAAGACATTTAGCTCAGCCTTCAGAAATTTGTAATAACCTTTATGTGAAAAAAAATGTCTGATTATAGCATTGTTTTAACCAATATATAAAATGTTCAAAATTGTCCGATGATTGTGAAACACAATTATCAAAACATGTTGACATTTGTAAACAATATGCTGTACATATAAATAAATACATTCTATTGAGTTGGATGTTCAGGAATTATCCAAATATATTGCACACATTGCAATCAACATCGCCTCCACATATCAAATAGTCCAGGTAGTCCAAGAGCATGATTTACTTAAACAGCTGCAACTGATGTCTGTTTGTATAAATGCACAAAACTAAGCATCTTCAAGCAAATGTTATGAGATGTAAGCAAAGCAATTCTAACAATGTGAGATTTATTGTTCTATGTAACATGCCAACATCTGCAACATGTTCTTAGACCGGCATAATCAAAGCTTCTGGATTTATTTATTTATTTATTTATTTATTTATTTATTTATTTATTTATTTATTTTCTACTAAAGTAGGAAAAACATAGTTTCACAGCAAGTAATGCAGTGCATTTTCGGTCTATTATCAGCTTTTTATCTTCTAACTTTTGAAAAAAAAATGCATGCACTGTATTCATGTTACATTGGTATTTTAATGATTAAAAGTAGTACAGCAACAATAATGATTAAATAAGCACTGGATCTTAAATGTAAAGTCTCAAGTTCTATGCAAAGCAAAGTCAAAAAGTAGCTTAGTGCATCAGATTTCCCTTTCAAATAACAAGGCAAGGTACAAAAGTGAGCCTATCAGCCTAACAATATAATGTCAGTGATCACATTCTTTTAAATTTGTCATTATTTGTTATACAATAACCAACTAAAAAAAGAATTGTCTTGCTTTTCTTTATTTAATTTAATACAGGACTCAAAGGTAGTATGTAGGAAGCAGCTTGACACCAAACTGCCCTCTTATTGGCCCTGGGACTGCAGTATAGGTCTCCCACTGAACACCATTCCCCCAAAGAACTCATGAGGCACAAGAAATGGAAAAATACATAGAGGAGGAAATAACACACTTATAATTAAATATATTCCAAAATATTGTGTTTTAATCTTATATTAATGTGTTACATACAAACATACACAATTAAAAATAAAGGTTGTTCCCATGAAGCTCTGTCTCCAGAAAGATCATATTGGTTAACCTGCTACACCAGCCTATGACAAGCCATGACTATGCTGGACACCCATCTATACCAGCACTATACCAGCATTATACCAGCACTATACCAGCATGAACCAGTAAAAACCAGCCTGGACCAGCATCGAATTCATGCTGGTTTATGCTGGATTTTTCAGCAGGGACCACACAAAAAAATATATTTAAATTGATATAAAACCCATTTAGCAATGCATTTTCATTCAATAAAAATCTTGAGGTGCTGTTACTATGTTGCTATGTAACAGGCCACTGTTATGATCACTCATAATTATTAATGTTTGACTCATGAAACTCGCCTGGTTACCTAGCACAACATAACCTGCTCGGGTGTAAGCAAAATATTCATGCTACATTGTTCTATCTAGTTAATAAAAGAAAAATGGATCCTGACCCACACAATAAAAGTACATAATATTCTAAGATGAACTTTATACGTTATACATAAATAAACACCTGGAATAATTTCCAATTAAGCAAAACTATTTAATGTTACATTTCAATCTTAAAAGTGATGATCCCAACTAATCCTATTACATACTGTAATATTTACATCTAAATGATTTCTTGAAGAATGCTTGTAGAGGGAGATATTCTTCTTATTCCAGGTGTAGGAAGTTATCTCTTTATGGAAAAAAAATATACAGTTTTAAATATAAACAGTTTGAGATTGTCAGTGAACTTTTATTGTAAAATATTTAGATTTATATAATCCTAGTTAAAGTTCTGGATGTTTATTACTCACATTCAGTGATAGCAGAGGAAATTAAGCTCCTCACTGCAGTCTCTGTTCTCCCATACATAAGTGTTGAAGTTGTATGCACCACAACCATAGGACTGGATCGGGCATGTAGGCAGTGATACCAGGCTCCCTAGTTTTGTCCCGTTCACCCATAACCATTTTCCATCGAGGAAACGCAGGCCTGTCCACACACTTGCTGTTTGGGCTTCTTCAGTCTCTATTTTAAGCAGGTCTAGCACTGTTTGTGAATCCACAATGACCAGGCTAGAATAGTATGTTCTGCAGTGCTGAAGAGCTTCCTCCCATGTTTTTTTCTCCTTTACCAAAATAAACCTCCTAGAACAAACGAAAGAAAATCTTGACTGACAGCTATCATCATACCATCCATTTCGATCCATAACTACACAACTCTCTCCATAAGGTGACAAATCATTGGGCTCAGGATTACTCCACTGAGTGAAATTTGTTTTTTCCCCATCAGACCACTGCCAGATGTCTACATGTGGTGCAGTTCTGTTCAGCCCAATCCAAGCCCACAAATTGGTTCCTCCAAGCTGTAGAACGTTCTTGTTTTCCTCTTCAGTAGTGATGGTAGCAAAATCACCATAATGCTGTCTGCAATAGGTCTGGGCTGTAGTCCAGGTCATCACCTGAGGAATGAAAAAGTATTGTCTTATCAGACTTACAGTCAGCCCATGAAGGACCAACAGGTGACAAATAAAAAAGAGATATTTCATCTTTTCTGTACTGCGTCTAAGCTCTGTAAACCTCTCGTTGCATTGCCCAGCCAACAAGTGTCAGACTTCAACTTGTACGAATTAATTTAAAGCACATGCAAAAGAGATTTAAAACGTCATCTCTGAGTTATCAAAATGTAAATTCTAGCAAGCTTGGACAACATCACATTTCTACCTGTAGTTAGGGTTTTCTCGCTACTGAGCAATATTGTGCATACGATTGTGCAATATTCACCAGATTTGTTTCAGTTTATCTTGGTACCTGTTTAAACATCAAAGTAGCAACAGACACCACCACAGATCACAGCAGTAGTGGATCACAGCAGTAGTGGATCACAGCAGTGATCTACAAGTGTCTGTAGTCAAAACATACATATCATTGAAACTACAAATCACTCATAAATCCTTTTGCCTAACGTTATGGCTCTATTTTCCTGTGATTGCTTAGGCAACAACTGCAGTGAATCTGCACTAATTCCTGTTACAAATATTGACTCATGAAACTCACCATTACATTGAGGCCACCATTAGATGAATTTGTGAATTATTGAATTTGACAGATTTTCGGCCAGACGGAAGTGGACATTTTTGCCTCCAAGTAGTCGACCAGCTGCCCACTGTGATTTTCCCTCTCTCATCCAGCCCCTCCATCTGTATGCCTTTCCCCTAGTTAGCCAGAGTGCACCACGGCTGAGTCAACCTTCTCCTAGTTGCTCCTCGTTGATCCTCTCGAGTTTGGTTCAAAGTCTCCCTCCTAGATAGCACTTCATGGGAGTTTCTCATCATGAAGGGTCTCCTCTCTCAGATGCAGGGGGTAATCCTACACCTCTGCACCAAGATGTGAAAGCTCTGGGTCTGGCCACTGAGGGGGACCAGTTTCTAGGGGCAGGCCTCTCATCAGCATCGAGTTCCCTTGAAAGGGGAACTCAAGGGGTTCCCTTGAAAGGGAACTACACCAGGTTACGTATGTAAACCGGTTCCCCGAGAAGAGAACGAGGCTCTGTTTCGCTGGCCACGCCCCAGGCGTCCTCTTGCTCTGCCTTCAGACAAATAGAAGCTGGAGTATCGTGATGTAGATGCTCTTATATGGACACTCTAATCACTTCGTCATGTGTCTTTCCTGAACCATTAAATTGGTGTGTGTGCACAGAGTTTCAAACACAGCTTCCCTGACGCAGCATCTCTTTCCCTTTTCAGGGAAATGGGTTACGTAAACTGGTGTAGTTTTTTTTTAAAGACACAATTTTATGTTAATAGACAAAAATCCTAGGATGTAATGTGAAATGTAGGTTTAGCGCATTATGCAAATTATGAATTATACAGTACAAAAAGATGGAATTATTTCTTCTTATTTTTCTTCTTTTTATTATTATTACTATTATTATTAATTATTTAATTTTTCTGAGTGGCAGTTTATATAATTCACTTATATATTAAATATGAAGCTCATATGCTTTATTGTTTCAGATTGTTTCAAGGAGAAAAAGGGGAAAGAAGAAGAAAAAGAAGAAACAAAATTCTAAGAAAATAAATAGGGTTCAAGAGCACTTTGCTTGGAATCCTAAGAAACACTGTAGCTGTTCCATCCCATTCAAATGTCTCCGATGCAAATTAATATGCTAACCTCACCTCACATGTTGTCTTTAGGATTGTAAATTCCTGTTTTCTGTACACAGTATAACACCTAAACAAGCAAACGTTGGTTTTATATATTATAGCAACAATTTCTAATAATTTTTATAGGGAAATATATATATATAATCTATCCATGCACACAGACAGGCATAATGCTCCAACCAACAGGGAGGAAAATAAGGTGACTAAGAGGGAGATACTAAACAGGTATGCAAAATCAAGAAAGGAAATTGAGAAGACAGAAGTGTAGAGATTTAAAAAATGAGAGAGTTCCCTCTGCTGGTCTTGAGAGGATTTGTCCCTGATGGCTTTGACACTCCATAATGCTACTCAGGCAAGTGAGACAAGACCGACTGAAGAAATGGTGGCACTAGAGTGCAAGTGTTTAATTCAGTCAGTATGTCCTGAATCATTGCTTGCATAAATTTGCATAAAACGTATATCTATAAAGTCATATATAGATATAGATATGTAGTATTTTAGTTGATTTTTTTTCTTCTTCTTTTTATTAAATAAATATTTCTTTTCTTTTTTCCCTCTTTTCTTTCTATACTTCTGTAAAGCTCCTTTGAGACAAAGGGAACTGTTAAAAGTGCTATACAAATGAACTGAATTTAAATTTGAATATATGGTAGAAAATTCTAAGATTATTTGGATTGTAGTCAAGGAACAAGTGGAGAGGATATGTTTGTATAATTGTTACTCAGGAAAGGCATTTGAGAGGGTTGAGCTACAACCTACAGTTTTTGTTTCAGGCAACAGAGAGGATTAGTGTTCTAAAGTAACAAATAAAATGTCTGTGATTGTAGTTTAAAGAATTTGTATATTAAAAAATATAAACAGGATTCAATAACCAGGATTTTACCATAAAGAAATGAACACATTTCTTGAACAAAAGATTTGCATTTTAATTGTTTAAATTTATCCTTTCAAATTTAGAAATAGAAGAAAGAAATGAAGATGGGGGGGGGGGTACAGTTCTTAACTACAGGTCTCTGTACAGTACTCCATTTTTTATCCATTCCAGTCTTCTGGTTTCAAACATTTTTGATGTTTACTGATGTTTTGACACTCAAATAGGTCATTGGTCACTGGGGGCACTATTCATATTCATTGAGATTGTAAATTATGAATAAAAATAAAAATAATTGTCTCTTAGTGCAATCAAGACAACATTTAATGTGCTGCATAGATCTCCTCATCAATAGCTGGATTTTTAATCATCTCTGAAAAACAAAGTCACGTTTAGCCAAGCAGTCATTTTAAACTAGCATTTAGCAATCCTCACAAACCTTGATAAATATGTAATTGTGTGGTCTCATTATCCTTCTATTTATTTTGGCAAGATCTCCATTAGGTCATGGTTATGTGAGAAGTTCTTGGACCCTGCTGATTACTTCTTTTATCAATGTTGACGATTCTGAATATTGTTTGGAGTAAAGGTGCACATTATAAGTTTGATGTCTACCAAATGCAGTAAATGTCAAAGGTAGAAAACTATTCAGCAGTGTGAAAAATGATCATCAGATATCAACAATTATCAGACACATGTCACCCCTGCTAAAAAAAAAAAAAAAAAAAAAAAACACCACATTGCTGGTCCAGCATAAGGTATGTTTTGCATGCTGGGACCAGCCTGGGATGGTGGTATGCTGGTCCAGCATTAGGTGCTGGTTGCTGGTGTGCTGGCCGACCAGCCTGGGATGGTGGTATGCTGGTCCAGCATTAGGTGGTGGTTGCTGGTGTGCTGGCCGTCCAGCCTGGGATGGTGGTATGTTGGTCCAGCATTAGGTGCTGGTTGCTGGTGTGCTGGCCGACCAGCCTGGGATGGTGGTATGCTGGTCCAGCATTAGGTGGTGGTTGCTGGTGTGCTGGCCGAACAGCCTGGGATGCTGGTGTGCTGGCGACCAGCCTGGGATGCTGGTGTGCTGGCGACCAGCCTGGGATGCTGGTGTGCTGGTTAACGTATGTTGGCTTTTGGATGCTAGTATAATCCCAGCAAGACCACAACAAAACCCATTTGTTACATATCACATTTCTTAGTGCATATATATCATATATATTATCATCGTTAAATAAAGACCAAGACAATTTTCTAGAGAATTGCAATTCACTTTTTAATAAAGAAAAACATTCAGGATATTCCTATCATTTACATAGCTTTCTATATCTCTATCAGTGGTGTAGTCTACGTGATACGCAGGTATACGCCGTATACCCACTAGGAAATGCCAAGGATTTCCGTATACCCACTTAAAAAGCGTGAGGATACGTAACAATATCGTTGTGACAGAACTTTCAGTCATAAATTCACCCCGTCTGTGTTGCGAACACAGATTTTGGTTGCGATTGCGAATCACTAACGTTTTTGGACCATTGGGGCTTCCGTGGCCTGTGACCTGATCTAACGTCATCCTACCAAGGAGGAAAATGAGTTGCTTGGTGTTTTTTTGTGGCGCAAATTTGAAATTAACTAATTAATGTAAAAGATATGAAACGAAAGCAGACTCAAACTACACTCTGTTTTCGGAAGCCTGCGCCTAAAGCTACAGCAGCTTCGGGGGACATCTCACCCACAGTTCATAATATTCTGCAATGAAAGAGTGTTGGTGATAGAACTGAACAAATGTTTATTGTTCACTCTTAAATGTACATTGAAAATTGACAGCTGATAAAACCTGTGCTCCAGGTCCCATATTCATATAACATTTAAGGCTAAATGTAGCTCTTAAAGGTATAAAGTTCACCCAAAAATGAAAATTGTGTTATTTCCTCACCCTCAATTTGTTCCAAAACTGTAGGAGTTTCTTTCTTCTGTTTAACACAAAAGATGATATTTTGAAAAATGTTGGTAAATCAGACAGTTGGCAGCACCCATTGACTTTCATAGTCTATATTTTTTCCTACTGTGAAAGTCAATGGGTGCTGCCAACTGTCTGATTACATTAAGCCTTAAATGTTATATGTATATGGGACCTGGAGCACAGGTTTTATCAGCTGACTGTCTTTTGTTGCTTACAATAAATTGGAATGTTGATAACCCTTAAGCAGTCTTTAATAATGCTCTCAATTACATGTAGATGCAGATTTTATGCATTAGTGAGTGTGGTGGTGCATATGGGGTGTCGCTCTAGGATGGGTGCGTATGAGGCTGGGAGGGGGGGAAATCACAGTATACTCACTACAAAAAAAACTAGACTACACCACTGATTATCTTATATATATATATATATATATATATAGATATATATATATATATATATATATATATATATATATATATATACACACACACACACATACACATATACATGTACATATATATACACACATATATTTACACAAACACACACACACACACACATATATATATATATATATATATATATATATATATATATATATATATATATATATATAATATATTTATTTCAAAAACCATCATTCTGTATGATTTACTGTATATGCTACTTCCCTCATGGAGCCAGGAAGTCAAGCTTTTTGAGCTTTGTTATTTCAGTTCTTTATTCCAAAGAGGGAGCAAAAGAAATAACTTTATAATTAAATATATTCCAATATGTTGTGTTTTAATCTTATATTAATGTGTTACATAGAAACATACACAAGCAAAAATAAAGGTTGTTCCCATAAAGCTTATTCCAGAAAGATCATACTGGTTAACCAGCTACACCAGCCCCGTTTTGCTTGAAAACACCATGACTATGCTGGCCACCCATCTATACCAGCACTATACCAGCTTGAACCAGTAAAAACCAGCCTGGACCAGCATGGAATTCATGCTGGTTTATGCTGGATTTTTCAGCAGGGAGTTTGGTGACTTGTAGTGGGTTTCTTGGCCATAACTTTGTTGCCAAGGATTTTCCAGAGGGTTGAGATCAGGACTCTGGGCAGGCCATGTCATTATTTCAATGTTTCAGTTTCAAGGAACTGCTTTACCCATTTTACGGTGTGTCATGGAGCGTTGTCCTGCATGAACACTGAAGGCTGATTGGGTGATGAATGCAAGGAAGGAACCATATGTTGTTGAAGAAGGTTCTGATAAACATTTGCATTCACTCTGCCATGTATGTATCTGTATAAGAGGCCCAACTCCTGCTGCAAAAACTATGCCCCAAACCATAACACTTTCTCCTCCACTTTTCACTGACTTCTTTACACACTTTGAGTTCAGTCTTTCTCCAGTTTGGCACCGAACATAATGTTTCCCATCGGACCCAAATAAATTAAACTTGCTTTCATCACTGAAGTGAACTTTGTACCAGTTCTCCTCTGTCCACACAACATGCTACTCAGCAAATCTTAGTCTAGCCTTTTGATTCTTTCTGCTAATGAGAGGTTTGGTCACTGCAGAGTGGGCTTTCAGTCCAAATGCTCTTAAACGTCGAGACACTGTATGACTAGACGGATCCTTACCCTGTCCGCTGAACTGGTGAGAAATTCCAGCTGCAGTGTGGAAACGATTGCCCATTGATATCCTCTGCAGTATCCTGTCCTCTCTTGTATTTGTCTTCCGTGGACAACCAGCCTTCTTGGGGGACTTGAATGAGTTTGTGATGTTGTAAAGATTAAATATTCTCGAAATCACAGATTTGGAACGACCAACTTGTCTTGCTATGGCTGATAGGGTCATCTCTTTGGCCTTCATCTGGACAACCTGCTGCCGGAGGCTTTCAGTCACTTTAGAACGGCCCACCGTCTTGCAAAGTCAGTGAAACTGGAAGTTAGGCTGCCAGTTAAATAGGGATTGACAGATAATCAAGGAAATTAGCACCAGGTACAAAATAATTTTTTTTTTTGTTGAAATGCTTTAGTTATTTTGTGGAAAAGGTGTTCTGGTATAGCCAGGACAAAAACTCCTTCAACTGTTGAGCAGTGAAGATGACATTATTTCAGAATTGTTCAATTGTTTATATATTATTCTCTACTTTTGATCTCCTGTGTGTCTATATATATAAATATAATACAAATATACTTATATATTTTTATATGCACTTATAGTATTTGATTTTGAAATGATTTAATGATGATGAAGAAGAAGAAGAAGAAGAAGAAGAAGAAGAAGAAGAAGAAGAAGAAGAAGAAGAAGAAGTTAACAAAAACAAAAGGGTTCCAGAGAACTTTGTGTTTGGATTCCTAAAAACTGTAGCTTAAACTTATATTGTCACAAGCTAAGTGCAAGCAAACACCAAATTTACGTTTTGACGTTTAAGATTTCCCATTCAAATGAGTCAAATGCAAACAAGAAAGTGAGCTTGGATATTTTCCTATTCTCTCTCTCTCTCTCTCTCTCTCTCTCTCTCTCTCTATATATATATATATATATATATATATATATATATATATATATATATATATATATATATATATATATATATATAAGTAAGCATTCCTTGTGTCTTTTAAACACTAGCTTTTTATCTATTTCCTATAGATAACTTAAAACCAACCACCAAACATTTTCTCACAAGTACACAATGTATTATGGAACGTAAACATTGTGGTGGCTGTGATATGGTTTCCACTTAAACAGACCGACAACAGCTGGGAACAATCCAAAACAATTTAACAATGAAATAAGCAAGGTAACTTAGAATTTGGAAACAAAGGCTTTAAATGATGCAATCAGCAACCATAATCTATCCATGCACACAGACTTAGGAATAATGCACCAAACAACAGGGAGGAAAAATAAGGTGACTAACAGGGAAATACTAAACAGGTATGCAAATTCAAGAAAGGAAATTGAGAAGACAGAAGTGTAGAGATTTAAAAAATGAGAGAGAGAGTTCCCTCTGCTGGTCTTGAGAGGATTTGTCCCTGATGGCTTTGACACTCCCTAATGCTACTCAGGCAAGTGAGACAAAACCGACTGAAGTAATGGTGGCACTAGAGTGCAAGTATTTACATTCAGTCACTTATATATAGATATAGATATATAGTATTTTAGTTGATTTTTTCTTCTTTTTTTTATTATATAGTTATTTCTTTTCTTTTTTCCCTCTTCTGTTTCTATTCTTCTGTAAAGGTGCTTTGAGACAAAGGGAATTAAAAGTGCTTTAAAAATTAACTAAATTTAAATTTGAATATATGGTAGAATATTCTAAGATTATTTGGATTGTACTCAAGGAACAAGTGGAGAGGATATGTTTGTATAACTGTTACTCAGGAATGGCATTTGAGAGGGTTGAGCTACAACCTACAGTACAGTTAATTTACAGTTAACAGAGAGGATTATTGTTCTAAAGTAACAAATAAAATGTCTGTGATAGTAGTTTGTAGTTTGAAGAAGTTGTATATTTTAAATATAAACAGGATACAATAACCAGGATTTTACAACTATTACAACTGTTAGGGATTAAAGTGTCTCCACAAATTAAATATAGTAATACCAACAAATGTTGACTTCCCGGGCTCCATGAGGGAAGCAGCATATAAATCATACAGAATGATGGTTTTTGGGGGAAAAATATATATATATATATATATATATATATATATATATATTTATATATATTTTTATTTATATATATATATATATATATATATACACATATATATATATATATATATATATATATATATATATATATATATATATATATATATATATATATATATTTTATATATATACATACATACATACATACATTCATACATAAATATATTTGGAGCCCGGGAAGTCAACATTTGTTGGTATTACTATATTTAATTTGTGGAGACACTTTAATCCCTAACAAACGATTTTTAAATGTTTTTATTCTTTGTTATTCAAAGCTCTTTGAGCTTTGTTATTTCAGTTCTTTATTCAAAATCGGGAGCAAAAGAAATAACACACTTATAATTAAATATATTCCAAAATATTGTGTTTTAATCTTTTATTAATGTGTTACATAGAAACATACACAAGCAAAAATAAAGGTTGTTCCCATAAAGCTCATTCCAGAAAGATCATATTGGTTAACCTGCTACACCGGCCCCGTTTTGCTTGATAACACCATGACTATGCCTCACACCCATCTATACCAGCACTATACCAGCATTATACCAGCACTATACCAGCATGAACCAGTAAAAACCAGCCTGGACCAGCATCGAATTCATGCTGGTTTATGCTGGATTGTTCAGCAGGGACCACACAAAAAAATCTATTTAAATTGATATAAAACCCATTTAGCTATGCATTTTCATTCAATAAAAATCTTGAGGTGCTGTTACTATGTTGCTATGTAACAGGCCACTGTTATGATCACTCATAATTATTAATGCTTGACTCATGAAACTCGCCTGGTTACCTAGCACAACATAACCTGCTCGAGTGTAAGCAAAATATTCATGCTACATTGCTCTATCTAGTTAGTTAAAGAAAAATGGATCCTGACCCACACAATAAAAGTACATAATATTCTAACATGAACTTTATACGTTATACATAAACACCTGCAATAATTTCCAATTAAGCAAAAAAATTAATGTTACATTTCAATCTTAAAAGTGATCATCCCAACTAATCCTATTACATACTGTAATATTTACATCTAAATGATTTCTTGAAGAATGCTTGTAGAGGGAGATATTCTTCTTATTCCAGGTGTAGGAAGTTATCTCTTTATGGAAAAAAAATATATACAGTTTTAAATATAAACAGTTTGAGAATGTCAATAAACTTTTATTGTAAAATATTTAGATTAAAAAAATCCTAGTTAAAGTTCTGGATGTTTATTACTCACATTCAGTAATAGCAGAGGAAATTAAGCTCCTCACTGCAGTCTCTGTTCTCCCATACATAAGTGTTGAAGTTGTATGCACCACAACGATAGGACTGGATCGGGCATGTAGGCAGTGATACCAGGCTCCCTAGTTTTGTCCCGTTCACCCAGATCCATTTTCCATCAAGGAAACGCAGGCCTGTCCACACACTTGCTGTTTGGGCTTCTTCAGTCTCTATTTTAAGCAGGTCTAGCACTGTTTGTGAATCCACAATGACCAGGTTAGAATAGTATGTTCTGCAGTGCTGAAGAGCTTCCTCCCATGTTTTTTTCTCCTTTACCAAAATAAACCTCCTAGAACAAAGGAAAGAATATGTTGCCTGACAGATATAATCATTCCATCCATATGGAGTAATAACTACACAACTCTCTCCATCAAATAAAACATCATTGGGCTCAAAATAACTCCACTGAGTGAAATTTGCTTTTTCCCCATCAGACCACTGCCAGATGTCTACATGTGGTGCAGTTCTGTTCAGACCAATCCAAGCCCACAAATAGGTTCCTAAGAGCTGTATAGCTTTCTTGTTTTCCTCTTTAGTAGTGATGGTAGCAAAATCACCATAATGCTGTCTGCAATAGTTCTGAGCTGTAGTCCAGGTCATCACCTGAGGAATGAAAAAATATTGTCTTATCAGACTTACAGACAGCCCATGAAGGACCAACAGGTGACAAATAAAAAAGAGATATTTCATCTTTTCTGTACTGCGTCTAAGCTCTGTAAACCTCTCGTTGCATTGCCCAGCCAACAAGTGTCAGACTTCAACTTGTACGAATTAATTTAAAGCACATGCAAAAGAGATTTAAAACGTCATCTCTGAGTTATCAAAATGTAAATTCTAGCAAGCTTGGACAACATCACATTTCTACCTGTAGTTAGGGTTTTCTCGCTACTGAGCAATATTGTGCATACTATTGTGCAATATTCACCAGATTTGTTTCAGTTTATCTTGGTACCTGTATAAACATCAAAGTAGCAACAGACAACACCACAGATCACAGCAGTAGTGGATCACAGCAGTAGTTTATCACAGCAGTAGTGGATCACAGCAGTGATCTACAAGTGTCTGTAGATCACAGCAGTGATCTACAAGTGTCTGTAGATCACAGCAGTGATCTACAAGTGTCTGTAGATCACAGCAGTGATCTACAAGTGTCTGTAGTCAAAACATACATATCATTGAAACTACAAATCTTTGCTTGGAATCCTAAGAAACACTGTAGCTTAATCTCACCTGTTGTTTACATTCAAATGCCACCGATGCAAATTAATATGCTAACCTCACCTTACATGTTGTCTTTAGGCTTGGAAATTTCCCTATTCTGTACACTGTATAACACCTAAACAAGCAAAGGTTGGTTTTATATATTATAGCAACAATTTCTAATATTTTTTTCTTTGATCTAGAAGAAATTTTCAATGGTTTCTGCAAAAAAATCAAGACCAATAAGAATTGTATTCTAAATGTGTGTTTTTGATGCCAGAAACATGAATAGTACTTTTAATGTCCCATTTAAAGTGAGATTGTTTCAGAATAATTCATATTTTTGACTTATAATTTCTCAGTAGGAAAATTATAAATCACCATGGCCAAAATTTTGCATTTGACCTCAAAATCATTTTTTTTTTAAATATTTAGAAGCAGTCATATGTTATAGCTGTTTAAGAAAATTAGACACTAGCTCATATTCCCTGAATTTTTCCATTTATTTTTTCTGAGAAGCAATTTAACATTAAAATGCACTTATAGCATTTGATTTTGAAATGATTTAATGATTTAGAAGAAGAAGAAGAAGAAGAAGAAGAAGAAGAAGAAGAAGAAGAAGAAGAAGAAGAAGAAGAAGCCAACAAAAACAAAAGGGTTCCAGAGAACTTTGTGTTTGGACTCCTAATAAACTGTAGCTTAAACTTATATTGACACAAGCTAAGTGCAAGCAAACACTAAAATAAGATTTCCCATTCAAATGAGTCAAAGTGAGCTTGGATATTTCCCTATTCTATACGTAAAACAAACCTTCCTTGTGTTTTTAAACACTAGCTTTTTATCTATTTCCTATAGTTAACAAAAAAAACACCAAACATTTTCTCACAAGTACACAATGTATTATGGAACGTAAACACTGTGGTGGCTGTGATATGGTTTCCACTTAAACAGACCGACAACAGCTGGGAACAATCCAAAACAATTTAACAATGAAATAAGCAAGTTAATTTAGAATTTGTAAACAAAGGCTTTAAATGATGCAATCAGCAACCATAATCTATCCATGCACACAGACAGGCATAATGCTCCAACCAACAGGGAGGAACAATAAGGTGACTAACAGGGAAATTCTAAACAGGTATGCAAAATCAAAAAAGGAAATTGAGAAGACAGAAGTGTAGAGATTTAAAAAATGAGAGAGAGAGTTCCCTCTGCTGGTCTTGAGAGGATTTGTCCCTGATGGCTTTGACACTCCCAAATGCTACTCAGGCAAGTGAGACAAGACCGACTGAAGGAATGGTGGCACTAGAGTGCAAGTGTTTAATTCAGTCAGTATGTCCTGAATCATTGCTTGCATAACTTTGCATAAAACGTATATCTATAAAGTCATACATAGATATAGATATATAGTATTTTAGTTGATTTTGTTCTTCTTCTTTTTATTATATACTGTAGGTATTTCTTTTCTTTTTTCCCATCTTCTGTTTCTATTCTTCTGTAAAGCTGCTTTGAGAGAAAGGGAATTGTTAAATGTGCTATAAAAATGAACTGAATTTAAATTTGAATATATGGTAGAATATTCTAAGATTATTTGGATTGCAGTCAAGGAACAAGTGGAGAGGATATGTTTGTATAACTGTTACTCAGGAAAGGCATTTGAGAGGGTTGAGCTACAACCTACAGTTTTTGTTTCAGGAAACAGAGAGGATTAGTGTTCTAAAATAACAAATAAAATTGTTCACATATATCCAGGGGCGGTTCTTGACCTTTTTTAGGGTGGTTCCATCCCCCCTGTCTGTGACCTCAGCCACCCTAAAACTATAAGTATAATTTTTACTTTCAAAAATAAAAAATAAAAATTATGTTAAAATGTGACATCAATGGGAAAGAAAATTATTTATCAGTTTTATCCAAGAGCGAATTTTTTGCTTTTACGCGAATGCGTTGTAGTCTTTCAATAGTGCATCATCAGCACGCGCAGTCAGAGCTGGAGGCATTTATCTATAACGTTAATTGGCGGAAAACCGCAAAGATGGTTTATTTTTATAAAAATTAACTGCAAAGAATTTTCACAAATCCAGGGAATTTGGCACTCATGAGGTTGTACAATGTTTCGCTATTTATGTTCAAATTGTTTGCAAGGTTGTGTTTTGGGTCTGTTTCTCCCATAAAAGCATATTTCCATAGTAGAAAACATATTTCTATAGTAGTTTTCATTATTTAATTGGAGACATTTCTTTTAAAATTTTACATTTATAAAAAGTTGCATGTTTCTGCTATAGAACTTAATGTACAAAGATTTGTGTGTGGCTATAGTATATACTGTATACAGTACTGTGTTGACATTAAAAAAAGATCAGTTATACCGATACTAGTGAAATTTCACTAATCTTATTAGTTGATAATACAAACAAAAAATTAATGCAAACAATCCATTTAATACTAAATCAAGCTGAGGTTTTGAGGTCTGGGAGAAATCCATTTTCAGCGCGTATTTTAATTCCTGCTATGTCTGACTCTTCAGCCATTATAGGGCTTGAAAGCCATGAAAAAAGGTATGGGGCGATGCCTGGGATTGAAGAGACGCTTCTCTCACCTACATCGCCTGCATGGAGGAAACCTGCATTCCATCCAAGCCTTGTAGGACTACTTCAGCCTTTGTGGTTAAGGCCTACAAGGCAGCAGGCCAATCAGGTGTGGCCCTGCACACCATGGCAGTTTTACAGCCCTACCAGGCTGACCTGCTGACAGCTCGATGGTGGCTAGGGGGTGGGACCTCAGGTGGTATCTGAGCTGCCACAAAGCAGACGGCCCGCTCCATAGGCCGTGCAATGACGGCGCTGGTTGCCATGGAGAGGCACCTGTGGTTAAATTTAACTGATATTAAAGATAAGGATAGGTCCTCTCTCCTGGATGCCCTGGTGTCACCCAGGGGCTTGTTTGGCGATGCAGTGAGTACTGTCATCGACAGGCACCAGGAGGTAAAATGCCAGTTAGCGGAGTTCGCAAACATACATATCATTGAAACTACAAATCACTCATAAACCCTTTTGCTTAAAGTTATGGCTCTACTTTTGAGTGATTGCTTAGGCAACAACTGCAGTGAATCTGCACTAATTCCTGTTACAAATATTGACTCATGAAATTCACCATCACATTGAGGCATTAGATGCTCCAGTGGCAGGTTTGCAATTCTCGCTCATATGACAAATGCTTCCAACTCTACAGAAAAGATTCATGTTGGATTGCTCCATCTACTTATTTAACCAAGAATGATATCTGATCAACACTAAATCACACAGTTCATCAGTCAGGAGCAAGGCAAATGTAGCATTATATACCTCATACAGGAATTCAGAACTCCGGTTGGAATCTGCTTGGAATCAGGAACAAAAATAACTTTTATCAGAGCTTGATGGGTCGACGCAATTTCACTGAACTCCAGTTGTATTTTTTGATTATTCCAATGAATTTTTGGCATATCAAGAAATATGTCTCTGTTCTTTAAATCACACTGAAATGTGTAAAAATATTCTTTTAAAGTATCATCATTTTGTTAAACTCATTTTGGCAATAACCTGCTGGTCATGAACATGGCAGTGCTGGCTCAAGTGTTTAAGGCTCTGGGTTGTTGATTGGAGGGTCAGGGTTCAAGCCCCAACACTGCTAAGCTGCCACAGTTGGGCCCTTGAGCAAGGCCCTCAACCCTCCCAGATCCAGGGGCACTGTACCATAGCTGCCCCTGCACTCTGACCCCAACCTAAAGTAAATTAGGCTCCACTTAACATGAACTGAATGGCATCTGGTCTCCATTTTTCAGATGTCAATTTGATTTGAACAACATTTTAATATATTGCAAATGTTAAGTGTAGGTACCTATTATGTAATTATGCAAACATCTTTTATAGCACCATTAAGGTCAAAATAAGATTTCCCATTCAAATTTCTCAAATGCAAACTAATATATTGAGCAATCTTGCATGATGTACAGTAACCTCAGCTCAGAAGTTGTCATTAGAATAGAATTTTTTTTCCTTCTTTGTTTCAATATGTACACTATATATTATCTAAACAAGCCTTGATAGGCTTCTTTATTTGATTGTATTTATTACAATAGTTTTGTCCCCTTTTAAGGAAGGTGTATTTATTTTTTGAATAAGTTGTGTACTTGTGAGTAAATGTTTGTTAGTTGTTTTTCAGTTATATGTAAGAAATAGCTAAGGTTTGGAAAGCTAAGGTTTGAAAAACATAATTATATTAGAGTTTAAAATGATCATTCCAGGTCAAACATACAACATAATATCTGTGTCTGGATGAATTCTGAAAGGATGCTAATGGAAGGTGAACTTCTTCTTCTACCAGTTGCAGAGAGTCTTCTGCTAAGAAAGAGAAAATACATACTATTTTGACATGTTTATATAGAAAATGAAAGAAAACCTGATTGTGGTATATATTTCTATTTATAGTCTTTTTTATTTTAACAATATCACACCACTGTGACATTAATATTTAAATATGTAGGAAATATCTCATCAGCAACTGTGCTATGGTGACTTAAATATTTATTCTTTTTAAAGTTTCAAGAAGTTCTAGATTCTTAAAAATATATATTTTATGTCAGGGCAGTGATACATATAGTGAAATATACTAGTGCTGTTGCATGTTCTGTCAACTGAATCTCAAATTCAACTCAAACTTATTGTAAAACCAACAGGAAAACCAAAACCATTAAGCTATAGCATATTGAGGTGGAATATGGTCATGTTTTGAGTAGCAGTTGTACAAATGCACTAATGAATACAATTTTATTTTTAAATGCTTTAATGTTTTAGGCTGCACAAAAAAGTGAAGGAAAGAAGAAGAAGAAAAGCAAAAACAAAAGGATTCCAAAGCACTTTGCTTAGACTCAGCAGAAACAAATCTGTTGTTTAAAGGTCAAGTGTCAAAATAGTCAAAATATGATTTTCCATTCAAATGTTTTTCAAATGTGAGCCAGACTAGAAAGATGTAAATGTCAAATATGTGTTTATTTATATAATGGTGTTCTAGAATATTTTTTTTATACCGTTTCTTAAAATTACATTGTACTCTATTAACAAGAAAGATAACGCTGAACGATATACTCAAAGTGTTTTAAGATTAATCAGCATGGCAGGAAATGCAGGCTTCTGTGTAATTTCTGTTGCAACACTAAACTACAGCGACTCTAAAAGGACACAATTAAAACCACAGTATCATATTGGGTACTAGATACCATTGTGGATTCATGCTAACAAAGTCATCACAAACCTCTTCCCTAATTTTAAAGAACAAAAAAACTTATTCTTCTTCTACCTTGGTCATTTCCCGTTAGGGGTCGTCACAGCAAATCATCTTTTCCCACCTAACTCTATACTCATCATCATCTACTCTTGAACCAATTAACTTCATATCCTATTTCACCACATACATATATCTCCTCATTGTCCTTCCTCTTGACCTCTTACCTGGCAGCTCCATCCCCAACACCCTTCTACCAATATAACCATCTCCCTCCTATGTACATGTCCAAACCATCTCAATCTAGTCTCTCTGACCTTGTCCCCAAAACAGCCAACCTGAGCTGTCCCTCTGATGTCCTCGTTCCTAATCCTGTCCATCCTCATCAGTCCTAAAGAGAACCTCAACATACTCATCACTGCTACCTCCATCTCTGCCTCATGTCTACTACTGAATTTCATTCCTCTTCTTTACAGAGCAGACAGCCACTTTTCCAGGTGTTCCTTCACTTCTATTCAATTCAATTCAATTCAATTCAATTCAATTCAATTGTATAGCGCTTTTAACAATTTGTCTCCCATTGTCTCAAAGCAGCTTTACAGAAGTATGGAAACAGAAGAGAGAGAAAAAGAAATAAATATATAATAATAAGAAAAAATAAGAATAAAAATATATAAGTAAATATATACAATTAAAGTTTGAAATTGATTTAAAAAAGATTAACTTTAATTTAAAATACTATATATCTATTCCTATCCCTAAAGAGCAAGCCGGAGGCGATGGCGGCAAGGAAAAACCAGGCTCAGAAGGGAACCCATCATTATTTGGGTGACACTCTACAGTAAATAGTGTAAATGTAAATAATGTAATTTCTACAACATGAAAGCGTTAATTATCAAAACATGTTGAAATTTGTAAATGATATCATGTACATTAATAAATTCCAACGAGTTAGATGTTTTATCAAAACATTTTGCAAACATTGCAATCAACATAGCCTCCACATATCAATTACACCCATAACTGAGGACTGGTTGTATGTATCAACATAAAAGTTGTAATCGTCTTCAAGCAAATATTATGAAGAGACATGCAAAGCAATCTTCACAACGTGATATCTCTGAATGTGAACATACAATGTGAACATACAACCCACTTCTGACAGTCTTCTGATTTTGTAACAAAATCCACTTCACAGTAACTATAGCACTGTACTATCATCTTTTTTCAATTACAAAAAAAAATCATGCAAGGTATTTTTATAACAGTGAACGTATTTTAATGATTGTAAGATACAGCAACAACAGTGCATTAACCTCCTACGACCTGGTGTCCACATATGTGGACATCACTGCATCTAAAATGCAAGGCCAAAACAAAGCTTGGGTCTTAGGAGGTTAAAAAAAACAGCTTAAATGTAAGTAGTGACTCAAGTTCTATGCAAAGCAGTTTTTCTTTTCAAATCTGTCAAATTCGAGCTAAGAAAGTAAGTCTCTTAAAACAATATAATGCCAACTTCTTCTTGAATTTGTATTTATTCTTTATACAATAACAAACTAATCAAGCATTAATGAAATTTTTAATGAGTTACATTAAAAAAATAGCTTTTTTAAATACCAGTTTTCCTAAAAGATAAATACATAAATACACAATGCTTTAACATGAATATTAAGAAATGTATTTAATGCCATAAATGAAATTTAAGAACGCGTGTGGACAAACAGAAATTTTATTATAATAAGTTTTATTACCTATAGGATTGAATTTGGAAATTATATTGATTTTCCAAAAAAGAAAAGAAAAAACGTATGTACTGTACATGACTGAAGCTTATATCTTCTTCTTTTGACCTTTGTCTTTCCATTCTATTGATGCAGCTTGTTGTCACTCTAACAATTACTATGTTACTATTGCTATTTCTATGTTGATATGTTAGAGGCCATAATCAAATGCTCACAACTTCACACAAAAGATTTTAGCTAGGATGGGTCCTGAGCAATACACACTCAGTACACAATATTCTAACCTGAAATTATTCTAGAAAGAAAACAACCACAAAACATTTACTCATTTTACACAATTTAAAAGAGCACAATGTTCTAACATGAACTTTATGAGTATATAATTAAACAACACCTGCCACAATTTCCAATAAACCAAACTATTTTATTAAAGCTATTTGGCAATGAATATACTACAGAATATCTTAGTCTAAACAACTTCTTGAAGAATGCTTCTTGAGGGAGATATTCTTCTTATTCCAAGTGTAGGTAGTAATTTCATTTCTCTTTAGGAAAAGAAAAAATATACAGTTTTGAACATATTGAGAGTCAGTAATTAAGTGAATGTGACAGAAACTTTTATTGTAAATTCTTTATATTTATACAATCATGGTGTATAATACAATGTTGTTTATTTCTCACCTTCAGTAATAGCAGAGGAAATTAAGCTCCTCACTGCAGTCTCTGTTCTCCCATACATAAGTGTTGAAGTTGTATGCACCACAACGATAGGACTGGATCGGGCATGTAGGCAGTGATACCAGGCTCCCTAGTTTTGTCCCGTTCACCCAGAACCATTTTCCATCGAGAAAACGCAGGCCTGTCCACACACTTGCTGTTTGGGCTTCTTCCATCTCTGTTTTGAGCAGGTCTAGCACTTTTTGTGAATCCACAATTGCCAGGTTAGAGTAGTATGTCCTACAGTGCTGAAGAGCCTCCTCCCATGTTTTTTTCTCCTTTACCAACATGAATCCCCTAGAACAAATTAAAGAATATTCTGCCTGACAGTTAACATCATACCATCCATATGGAGTAATAACTACACAACTCTCTCCATCAGGTAAAAAATCATTGGGCTCATTAGGCCTCCAGTGAATGAAATTTGTTTTTTCCCCATCAGACCACTGCCAGATGTCTACATGTGGTGCAGTTCTGTTCAGCCCAATCCAAGCCCACAAATTGGTTCCTCCAAGCTGTAGAACGTTCTTGTTTTCCTCTTCAGTAGTGATGGTAGCAAAATCCCCATAATGTTGTCTGCAATAGTTCTGAGCTCTAAACCAGTTCATCCCCTGAGGAATGTAAATGTATTGTCTTATCAGACTTACAGTCAGCCCATAAAGGATCAACAGGTGACAAATGAAAAAGAGATACTTCATTTTTGTTGTACTGCGTCTAAGCTCTGTAAACCTTTACTTGCCTTGCCCAGCTTACAACTTTCTGACCTGCATTTCCCAGCTTGCAACTTTTTGACTGAATGTTTTAAAAGCACATGCAAAAGAGAGTTAAAACGTCATCAAAACCCAAAGTGTTGCAGACAGGGACAACGTCACAGTTCTACCTGCAGTTAGGGTTTTTCAAAAGTCAGCAAATTCCACCAGTGGTTTAAACATACATAAAATCCCTTAGCCTAATGTTATTGATTTCGTTTCCTGTGATTGTTTAAGCAACAACTGTATCTAAGAACGTGCAGCTCACAGAGTCCGGTTGCTTGGCCCCTGAAAAAGCTGCTTGTGGCTTTTGTGAAAGTTTGGAGAAAATAGCACAGTGGTTGGCAAAAGTATGAAGGTTCACAATTTATGTGCAATGCAGCACAACAGGACTCAGAGCTTGTTAATCATTTGTTAATCATCAGGTCCTCAATCATTTGTTACATTAAGTATTTATATTCATGATTAAACACAAAACCAAAGAAAGTAAAACATTGTCAATCATTTAATCATTGGCTACATTACAACGTCTGATGTTCACCTGATCAGGAGAACCTTAGTAATTATCAGATCTAATATTTTGCACAAACAATCTTCTAGTCACGTACATGTAAACTTCATCATGTCATCATGTCAAACAAAGTCATGTAAACTTCTACCACAATTCTTTCATTTTGTCTTTAAATCAACACACAAAAATGTTACAAATCATTAATCATTATCAAAAATGTAAAATATTGGAGATTTAATAGACTACACATTTACATTTACATTTACAGCATTTGGCAGACGCCCTTATCCAGAGCGACGTACATAAATGCTTAAATCTCTAACACTGAATACATTAATGCTGGTTCACTAGGTTACATACTTAAGATACCATTAAATGCAAAGGATAAGGAAAGAAGTGCTAGTTGAAGTGCTTCCTGAATAAGTAGGTCTTCAACCGCCGCTTGAAAATAGCCAGTGACTCAGCTGTCCGGACCTCTATGGGAAGTTCATTCCACCACCTTGGTGCCAGTACAGAGAAGAGTCTTGTAGTATACTTGCCTCTTACCTTGAGAGATGGTGGAACCAGTCGAGCAGTGCTGGTAGATCGGAGGTTACGGGGTGCAGTGCGAGGAATGATGAGGGCTTTGAGGTAAGAGGGAGCTGGTCCATTTTTGGCTTTGTAGGCCAGCATCAGTGTTTTGAATTGGATGCGTGCAGCTACCGGAAGCCAGTGGAGGGATCGCAGCAGCGGGGTGGTATGCGAGAACTTTACACAACTACACAACACTACACAAGCTAACCCTGTGTCGGTGGACACACTCGATGTGAGTCAAGCCCTTCCAGCCAAACACCAACTAGATTTTAACCGGACTGTTAGCCAGGGACAGATCAACAAACAGTTTTGTGTTTGTATAAAACACATAAAAGGGCATTAATGGGAACATTAAAGAACATTCTTTAAAAAAGTAACTAAAAAGTTACTTTTAACAGTAATGCATTGTAAGTAATCAACAAAGTAATTGAGTTACTTTTTGAATGAAGTAGCTAGTAACTGTAAGTAGTTACTATTTCTTAGTAACAAGCACAACACTGATTCTATCTCAACAATATGACAGCTGTCATTTCATTTCAGCAGTTTTCTGGTCAAGGGGAAGAAATGGTACTGCACGTGGAACTATAGGGTAAGTTCACTGTATTCTACCCTTATGTACTTCAGCACTTACGTAGACTGTTTTACTCCCCTTTGAGAGACTTAATTTTACTGATTTCATCTTCAAAATTATCAACCTGCATTCTGGATCCTTTACCCATGTGTTTCTTTAAACAAGCATTACCATTAGATACTTATACCCTTCTAACAATATTAAATTCTTCCCTTAGCACTGGCTATGTGCCAAAATCTTTTAAGCTAGTGGTTATCAAACCTCTGATTAGCTGTCCATTTAGCTATAGGCTAAAATCAAATCCCCCCTACATCTCCAAGATCCTAGAAAAGGTTGTAGCACAGCAATTAAGCTTATACCCACATAGGCCTAATATTCATGAAATGTATCAGTCAGGATTAAGGCCTCATCATAGAACAGAGACAGTGCTGGGTAAAGTGGTAAATGACCTGTTACTGGCCTTTGATCAGGGTTGTTTCTTTTTTCCACGTGTTGCTTGATGTTTCAGGTATTTGACAGGCTAAAACATGCTGTTGGTGTTTAAGGGACAGTCCTCTCCAGGCTCAGGTCTTATTTGACTGATTGTTACCAGTTCATAGATCTAAATAATGACTACTCTAAACAAATTTTAAAAATTGCGGCTTAAACGTACAGTATATTGCCTCAAGCTCAGTGCAAGCTGACACCAAATTAAGATTTCCCATTCAAATGAGTCAAATGCAAACTAAATATGAGCCACTGTAAAATGTTGTAAGCTCAGCGTTCACTTTGATTTTTCTCTATTCTGTTCCTAATATATAATCTAAACATTTTATATATTCCCTTATTCCATTATATATTTTCAAAGACTAGCTTTCCAGTCTATTTTCTATAGGTAACTGAAAACCAACCATCAAACATTTTCTCCCAAGTACACAATGTATTATGGAAAGTAAAGAGGGTCAATAATATAGAAATACAGAACAAGTGTGTGTGTGGGAGGAATTGTCTGTGGTAGCCGTGACATAGTTCCCACTTAAACAGACTGGCAACATCAGCATAGCAAGGGGTAAAGCATGCTCAGAAGGACCTGCTCTGACAGCTCCTGCTTTAGAACTTTCTGTTCTGCAGCATACATAATTGGTTGAACCAATCTGTGTACAGATGTGTACAGATCTAGAACAACAAAAACAAGCAAAGACAAAACAATTAGGTCACTTGCACTTATTGTAAATGAAATCATCTCAGAAAATAGCCTTACTGCACTCTGCCTTACTGAAACTTGGATTAAACCAAATGATTACATCAGTCTAAATGAGACTACCCTGTCAGGATATATCTATAAGCATGAGCCTAGTCAGACTGGTCGTTGAGATGGTGTTGCCACTTATTTTTTGTGATTTTCTTACTGTTACTCAGAGAATATAGATTTAATTCTTTTGAAGTGCTTGTTCTTAATGTTGTACTCTCGCACATGCACACGAAAAAATCCCTGATGTCTCTTGCTCTAGCGACCGTGTACAGACCCCCAGGACCCTACACTGATTTTCTTAGAGAATTTGCAGATTTTCTTTCAGACCTATTGGTTCATTTTGATAAAGCATTAATTGTAGGAGACTTTAACATTCACGTTGACGATACAAACAATGCTTTAGGACTCACATTTATGGACCTACTAAACTCATCTTAATCATACTCTAGATTTAATAATATCACATGGAATATATGTCACTGATATAGATATCATACCTCAAAGTGATGACATCACAGACCATTACCTCATAATGTGCACACTACCTGTAGAACAGACTAACTGTGTCTCACCAAGTTATCGACTCGGTAGAACTATTATTCCGACCACTAAAGACAGATTGACAAATAGCCTGCCTGATTTGTCAGGACTTCTTACTGTACCCTTAAACACACACGATCTAGATCTAATGACTAACAGCATAGACGCTATATTCACTAGCACATTATGCCTCTTTTCCACCAAAAAGTACCGAGTGCTGGTTCAGAGCTAGTACTGGTGCTGGTTCAAAGTTGGTTCCACTGGCGAACCTTCTAAGAACCGGTTTGCCTTTCCACTGGCTAGAGAGCCATCACAGAGCCGAGTCTGACGTCACTGTATACGTCTCACGTTACCCAGCGCAGCAATGTTAGCGCAGCAGCGGCAAACACAAACAACAATGCCGGATGTTGCTTTACTGTTAATGCTCCGTGTAATTTGTATAAACGGAGGTTGTAATTGAGAAAGAACATAACATTATTTTATCATTAACACAGAAAAAAGTTAGCCTTAGCATGTAGCTACTGACTATCATGTGTGCTGATAATGCATCATACTGCGGTAAAGTAAAAGTGTATTAAACATTAGTATACTTATGGTACATTATCAAAGGCGCTAACAGTAGCCCCGCCCCCAGCTCCTAACACAAGGGGTTCTTAAGTCTAGACCAACAACATTTTGGTGCTACTTAAAAACCACTTTTCCTGGTTCAGAGCTGGTGCTTTGGCAGTCGAAACAGAAAGAACTGGTTCTAAATTAGGCTCTGGCTCCGAACCAACTCTCAAACTGCCTCGGTGGACACTGTTTCCCCATCTGATTAAAGAAGGTTAGAGACAAAACACCTGCACCGTGGTATAATAGTCACTCAGACACACTTTCCCAGTTTAAATGTAGATTAAACACTCATCTCTTTAGTCAGGCATACACATAATCCATCACATAATATTGTGCACTATTACATCAGACTTGCAAATATTATGAACAGCAGCTACATTAATCCCTCTCCGCTGCTTCTCTCTTTCTACCCATCCTGAAACATCTAGAGATCTATAAGCTCCAGTTGGACTCTGCGATACAAAAGAGGAGGAGATGTGAACTCCATGTGGTCTTTTACAACAATACTACATTTGTCAGACTGTATACTTATAATCACACCCTCCAGTGTCAACCATATGAGTATGGGTTCCCCTTTGAGTCTGGTTCCTCTCAAGGTTTCTTCCTTGCCTCTGGTGACTGAGTCACCTCAGACTTGCTCATTGGGGATAAATACTTACACATTTAAATAGATCTAATATTAATCTTGAATTTTCTATTTTATGAATCTTTATATTATTCTTTATATTAACCTTTGTTCTATGTTTATGTTCTGTAAAGCCGCTTTGAGACAATGTTATTTGTAAAAAGTGCTATACAAATAAAATTGAATTGAATTAAACAATAAAAAGAGCAAGGTGAATTAAAATATGGAAACAAAACTATAGACAGTGCAAACATGAAACTTAAATAGGGTGACTAATACAAAAATTCTAAACAGCTAAACAAAATAAAGAAGACAAATGTAGAGATTAAAATAATTAGAATTCTCTCTGCTGATCTTGTGAGGAATTTTTCCCTGGTGGCTGTGACACTGACTCCTGTGACTAGCCAGACTGGACGAATGGTGGCACTAGAGTGCAAGTGTTTGCATTTCAGTCAATATCTGCTAAATCATGAAACCTACAAACAAAACTCTTTTTCACTTGGCTTCTCTAAAACAAATTTTCAAAGTATTCAAACAGATGTAACTCCTGAGTGCTTGAACAGATTTGAATGAAACTTGAAAGTCATATGAGAAGATTCTGGGGTCATTTGGAGTGTGGTAATGCAAATTAGTGATAGAGGATAAGGTCAGATAACTGTTACTTAGGAACAGTTATTCCATTCAAACAGAATTTTTATGGTCCCTCTATGTGCCAAATTGGATTTACTTTAACAAAATAGTTTCTGTATGCATTTGACAGGGTTGAGCTATACTGTGAGCTATAATCATTGAACTTGAATGGTGGGTTCAGGCAATGTACTGATGTCTTCACACTCAAACTGGTGCTATTTATATTCACAGTGGTTGGAATTAAGTTAAATAACTGTTCTCAATGCAATCAAGACAACATTTAATATGCTGCATTGATCTCCTAAGTAGCTTGATTTTTAATCATCTATGAAAAACATAGCCAAGCAGTCATTTTAAGCAACTACTGTTGCATTTAGCGATCACCACAAACCTTGATAAATATGTCAGTGTGTAATTTCTTTATGGTTCTATTTATCTTAGCAAAAGCTCCATGGGGTCATGGCTTGCGAGTTCTTGGACCCTGCTGATCACTGCTTGTGGCAGTATTCGTTATCATGATTCTGATTATTTTTCTAAATCAATTTTGGATTCTGCCAAATTCCATAAATCTAAATATAAATGGTGCGAAACTGCTCAGCAGAGTGTGAATAACAATTATCAGTTATAAAAAAAAATGATCAGAAACATGCCACATCACATAAATAAGTTTTATTGCCTTTTTAATGAGTAACTTGATCTAACAGCTTTAATTGATGATTGTGTTGTCACATGGTGAGAGTTTAGAGATTGATGTGTATTTATTTTCATGAAGACATGGCTCAGGGACAGAATTCTGGATGCCGAATTTTGGATGGGCTCACCTTGTTTTGTGCTGAAGGAGATGCAGCTCTGTGCAATAATGCTTGCAGTGTTGGCTTGTGTGTCTAACATAGAATGGTGTAAGAACTCTGTTCTTGTTTCTAGTTACTGCTGATCGCTAGTGAAGTTTGTGACTGTTAGATGCAGACCATTTTATTTACCAGAGAAATTCACCGCACTTTGTCAGAGTGTACAGTACATTGCCCCCAGCATTAATGCTAAGGGGGCACAATGTGATCTCTATCGGCCTATAGATGATCTGCAGAATGCTCACCATGACAGACTTTTTATTATTTCCGGATATTTCAACCATTCAAATCTCAAATAATCCATCCATCCATCCATCCATTTTCTACCGCTTATCCGGGGCCGGGTCGCGGGGGCAGCAGTCTAAGCAGGGATGCCCAGACTTCCCTCTCCCCAGACACTTCCTCCAGCTCTTCCGGGGGAATACCGAGGCGTTCCCAGGCCAGCCGAGAGACATAGTCCCTCCAGCGTGTCCTAGGTCTTCCCCGGGGCCTCCTCCCGGTTGGACATGCCCGGAACACCTCCCAAGGGAGGCGTCCAGGAGGCATCCGAAACAGATGCCCGAGCCACCTCAGCTGACCCCTCTCAATGTGGAGGAGCAGCGGCTCTACTCTGAGCTCCTCCCGAGTGACTGAGCTCCTCACCCTATCTCTAAGGGTGCGCCCAGCCACTCTGCGGAGGAAACTCATTTCGGCCGCCTGTATCCGGGATCTTGTCCTTTCGGTCATGACCCAAAGCTCATGGCCATAGGTGAGGGTAGGAACGTAGATCGACTGGTAAATAGAGAGCTTCGCCTTGCGGCTCAGCTCTCTCTTCACCACAACAGATCGGTATATTGACCGCATCACTGCGAAAGATGCACCGATCCGCCTGTCGATCTCCCGCTCCATCCTTCCCTCACTCGTGAACAGGACCCCAAGATACTTAAACTCCTCCACTTGGGGCAGGAACTCTCCACCAACCTGAAGAGGGCAAGCCACCCTTTTCCGGCTGAGAACCATGGCCTCGGACTTGGAGGTGCTGATTCTCATCCCCGCCGCTTCACACTCGGCTGCAAACCGTCCCAGTGCATGCTGAAGGTCCTGATTTGAAGAAGCCAATAGGACAACATCATCTGCAAAAAGCAGAGACGAAATCCTGTGGTCCCCAAACCTGACTCCCTCCGGCCCCCGACTGCGCCTAGAAATCCTGTCCATATAAATAATGAACAGGACCGGTGACAAAGGGCAGCCCTGCCGGAGTCCAACATAGACCGGGAACAAGTCTGACTTACACCCGGCAATGCGAACCAAACTCCTGCTCCGGTCATATAGGGACCGGACAGCCCTTAACAGAGGGCCCCGGACCCCATACTCCCAGAGCACCCCCCACAGGCCATCACGAGGGACACAGTCAAATGCCTTCTCCAGATCCACAAAACACATGTGGACTGGTTGGGCAAACTCCCATGAACCCTCCAACAACCTGGTGAGGGTATGGAGATGGTCCAGTGTTCCACGACCAGGACGAAACCCGCATTGTTCCTCCTGAATCCAAGGTTCGACTATCGGCCGAATTCTCCTCTCCAGTACCCTGGCATAGACTTTTCCGGGGAGGCTGAGGAGTGTGATCCCCCTATAGTTGGAACACACCCTCCGGTCCCCCTTCTTAAACAGAGGGACCACCACCCCAGTCTGCCAGTCCAGAGGCACTGTCCCCAACCGCCACGCGATGTTGCAGAGGCGTGTCAGCCAAGACAGCCCCACAACATCCAGAGACTTAAGGTACTCAGGGCGGATCTCATCCACCCCCGGTGCCTTGCCACTGAGGAGCTTCTCAACTACCTCAGTGACCTCAGCTTGGGGGATCGACGAGTCCACTACCGAGCCCTCCGCCTCTGCTTCCTCAATGGAAGACATGTTGGTGGGGTTGAGGAGATCCTCGAAGTACTCCTTCCACCGTCTCAGGATGTCACCAGTCGAAGTCAGCAGATTCCCACTCCCACTGTAAACAGTGTGAGCAGGGCACTGCTTCCCCCTCCTGAGACGCCGGACGGTTTGCCAGAATTTCTTCGAGGCCAACCGATAGTCCTTCTCCATGGCCTCACCGAACTCCTCCCATACCCGAGTTTTTGCCTCTGCAACCACCCGGGCTGAAGCTCGCTTGGCCCTCCGGTAACTATCAGCTGCCTCCAGAGTCCCCCGAGCCAACCAGGCTCGATAGGACTCCTTCTTCAGCTTGACGGCATCCCTTACTTCCGGGGTCCACCACCGGGTTCGAGGATTGCCGCCACGACAGGCACCGGAGACCTTACGGCCACAGCTCCGTGCGGCTGCATCAACAATGGAGGTGGAGAACATGGTCCACTCGGACTCAATGTCTCCAACCTCCCTCGGGATCTGGTTGAAGCTCTGCCGGAGGTGAGAGTTGAAGATCTCTCTGACAGGAGACTCTGCCAAACGTTCCCAACGGACCCTCACAGTACGTTTGGGTCTGCCAAGTCTGTCCAACTTCCTCCCCTGCCATCGGACCCAACTCACCACCAGGTGGTGATCAGTTGACAGCTCCGCCCCTCTCTTTACCCGAGTGTCCAAGACATACGGCCGGAGGTCAGATGAAACAACCACAAAGTCGATCATCGACTTCCGACCTAGGGTGTCCTGGTGCCATGTGTACTGATGGACACCCTTATGCTTGAACATGGTGTTTGTTATGGACAAACTGTGACTAGCACAGAAGTCCAATAACAGAACACCACTCGGGTTCAGTTCGGGGGGGCCGTTCCTCCCAATCACGTCCCTCCAGGTGTCACTGTCGCTGCCCACGTGAGCGTTGAAGTCCCCCAGTAGAACGACGGAGTCCCCAGTCGGGGCACTTTCTAGCACCCCTCCCAGAGACGCCAAGAAGGTCGGGTACTCTACACTGCCATTTGGCCCATAAGCACAAATAACAGTGAGAGACCTCTCCCTGACCCGAAGGCGCAGGGAAACGACCCTCTCGTTCACCGGGGTGAACTCCAACACATGGCTGCTGAGCTGGGGGGCTATGAGCAAGCCCACACCAGCCCGCCGCCTCTCACCGCGGGCAACTCCAGAGTAGTAGAGAGTCCAGCCTCTCTCGAGGAGTTGGGTTCCAGAGCCCAAGCTGTGCGTGGAGGCGAGCCCAACTATCTCTAGTCGGTATCTCTCAACCTCCCGCACCAGCTCAGGCTCCTTCCCCCCCAGCGAGGTGACATTCCATGTCCCTAGAGTCAGATTCCGTATCCGGAGATTGGGTCGCCGAGGCTCCCGCCTTCGACTGCCACCCAATCCACATTGCACCAGCCCCTTACGGTTTCTCCTGCAGGTGGTGGGCCCACAGGAGATCGGCCCCACGTCGCTCCTTCGGGCTGAGCCCGGCCGGGCCCCGTGGGGTAAGACCCGGCCACCAGGCGCTCGCATGCGAGCCCCAACCCCGGGCCTGGCTCCAGGGTGGGGCCCCGGTTGCGCCATACCGGGCGACGTCACGGACCTTGTTATAATTTTCTTCATAAAGGGTTTTTGAATCTCAAATCAGTGCTCCCTAAATTCCATCAGCATGTGATCTGCAACAAGAGGCATGAATATGCTGGATCTTGTTTACACAGACATCCCCAGTGCAAACCACATGGAACCCCACTCTCTCCTTGGCTACTGAGACCACATCTTATGTTAATTCCGGCATACAGACCACTTGTCAGATGCTTTAAACTGGTCCTGAAACAAGTGAAAACATGACCAGCAGGAGCCAATTCTGTCCTTTTCGACTCTTTTGAGTGCAGTGACTGGCTAATGTTCATGGAGGCTGCAATCAATGATAATTCCATCAACTTAAAGGAGTACACGACATGACCCTATTCAAGACTATTACCACGCAATCCAAAGTTGCATGTACTGCAAGTCTAGCGACTATGCCTTCAGAGCAAGTTACAAGGATGCACAAACACGCACATGCCCAGAGAATCCACAACCACATCCATGACAGCGGTATGTGGCAGGGCACTGTGACAGAGAAACCTCAGTTTCAGATGCTCCGAAAGACTTCTACACTTAGTTTGAGGTGTAGAACTCTGTAGCGACAAAAAAGACCATTGCCCCTACTCCCAATGACCAGGTGCTCTGTCTAATTACATCGGACGTGAGGAGAATTCTATGAATAGTCAACATTCCTGGCAGAATTTTCAGGAAATGTGAAGAACAGCTAGCGGATGTCGTCACTGATTTTCGACATTTCCCTGACTAGTGCTGATGTTCGTACATGTTTTCCTACTAAATGTCCACCACCATCTTCCCTGTGCAAAAGAAGCCTACAGTGTCCTGCCTCAACAATTATCACCCTGTTGCACTTACATAGCTTATAATGAAGTTGAGAGGCTCATCATGGAACCTTGATGCCATCTTTACTGGACCCATTGTACAGTAGTATGCTTATCATCCAAACCACTCCATTGATAATGCCATCACCACAACCCACCACCTGGCCATCACACACCTGGACAGAAAGGACACAAACATACAAATGCCGTTCATATACTTTAGTACAATATTCAGCTCAATCATTCCTCAGCACCTGATTGAGGAGCTGAGCCTGCTGGGCCTGAAGACCTCCCTCTGCAAGTGGATCCTGGACTTTCTGATTGGTAGATGTCAGTTAGGCTGGATCAGAAACAGTAGCAATTCACAGACAGCTCAAATCACATCATCAATTTTGCCAATGACATGAGCATGGTGGGGATCAGCAAGAATGGCAAATCATTATACTGTAGGGGGGGAAGGGGGTGCAACAGCCTGGTGTAGAGCCAACAACCTATCTCTGAATGTTGACAAAACAAAAAAAAGAGCCTAGAGAGACCACTCTCCACTGAACTACCATGGAGATTGTCAAGAGCACCAGATTCCTTGGTGTTCATCTGTATGTGAACTTCACCTGGTCCCTCAACACCAGCTCCATCACTAAGAAAGCCAAGCAGCATCTCTAATTTCTGCAAAGCCTGAGTTAAAGCCACTTTACACCCCATCCTGGCTTTAGTACAATATTCTGCTTAATGATTCCTCAGCACCTGATTGAGGAGCTCAGCAATTGCATCTCGCATTGCAAGACCCTGCAGCGGATAGTGAGGACAGCTGAGGAGATCACCTGAGTCTCACTTTTCCTTCCATGATAGGATCTGAAGCTAGTGGGTGCAAGTGATGAGAATGCAGAAGATAGGTGTAACCCATAGAGAAATAAGGGATACTATATTGTAGTTCCACTCCCAACCATGGGGGGAGCTGGGGGACTGACTCGATTAGAGACTATGGTTATCAGCATTTTTCCTTCTTTTTGCTACTTCTTCTCCTCGTGAATGCCAGCAGAAAATAAAACTTCTAAAATTCTACAACCAGCTGAATTAACACTTCTAAAATTCTAAAATCAGCAGAAAGCAGAAAAGCCAGGAAATAATTCCAAGTAGAAACAATTGAAACTCCGATTGTTTTTTTTTTGAGTACTAGAAAGTCTGGATGAACCGGGATGGCGAGCCTAGCCTGCGAGACTGGTAGATGATGTTTAACGGAGTGGCCAGCCGTTGATTTGTCACCAGAGGAATCCTGATTTACATCGAGAGTGCCAGTTAAGGCATTACTCACACACAGGACAAGGAAATTAATGTTTACTTAAGTACACATTCACCGAATTTTGTATCCATATTCCACATTCACTTACGGAACCAATTGTACATTTAAGTGGAATTTACTTTATTTTTCTATTATTTTAAAGAGTCTTCTTTCTTTTTTTTTGTTTCAACATTATTGTGCCATTTATTTTCACTGTTGTAAGAAGGCAATAAAATTGTCAGTTGTTCAACTCAATCGGGGCTTCTCTTGTGAATTGGCCCAATCTACCTCTCATCAAACCTAGGTAGATGTTATTGTCCTTTAGTTACTTCCATAAGATCAACACCATAGGCACTACCTACTGCAGGGATAGGTGGAGAGAGATGATTCGCTGTGGTGACCCCTGAAGGGAAAAGCCGAAAATGAAGAAGAAGATGGACTGTAGTGGCAACCTATAAGCGCTGAGAGGCGAAGTAGCAGGAAGAAGCATTGCTGACGCATTAAACTTGTTCCTTCCATTTATTGAAAGGACGACATACATGTTGTACAGACTGACGAAAACACAAACTCATAAACAAAAAAGCATACAATGATGCAAAACAATAAAGACACAATTGTTGACTGATTATGTTGAAGTCTATATGAAAGCCACATTAAAATACACCAATAAAGTTTTACGGTCAACAGAAAGTAAGCTTTCCCACTTACTTCCCCCCTCTTCCCATACACACTAACAAACAGGAAATGGAGTGAGATTTATACACTTGACACTAGATTTACTGACTTTTTTATTTTCTGATGCCGGTCCCAAGGTGTGATTCCCCCCTGTTGAGATTTTCACAGTTCTCCAGCCCTGCTTTTGTTGTGCAAAGTCCCCCATCACCTGTGAGGCCTAGCTTATTTGCATTTGTTCACTCAGAGTAGCTCAAATCCAAGGCAGGCCAAACCTCTGTGTGTGACTGAAACCTTCATGGCCCATCTATACAAAATAGTCTGTGTTATTTATAAAAAATCGTGTGCTAAGGTTTGTCATTGCCATAGTACAGATCATATTTATATAACCCTTGTGCAGACCTGGGGTCTATATGACTCATCTGGAAAGTTTAATCTGTCATAACTTGGGTTTCCTTCCACATACAGTATTTTGTATCAGTTAGCACAATCTGTTAAAATCTGTTAAAAACTGTTTATTTGAGTCTTATATCTTGTTAAAAATTTGGGGTGCTTCACTATTTTGATCACTAGCCTCGAATGTTTGTTAGCTACTCTAATGGCAGGTTCTCCTTTGGTTTCTTGCTCATAAGACAAATTCTCTCAACTAACAAAAGATTAATGCTACATTTATTTATATAAAGAAAGGATCCTTTTCCATATAAAATCAGTACAAAATATTCTAACATGAACTTTGTTATATATTATAACTTAACTTAAAATATGACCGCTCCCAGGTTAATCATACTACATACTGTATCTATGTCTGAATGATTTCTTGAATAATGCTTCTTGAGGAGATTCTTCTTATTCCAGTTGTAGGGAACATATAGTTTTAACTATATGTTCAGTTTGAAGGAGTCAGTGACTGAGAAAATATAAGTGATGTAAACATTTATTGTAATTTTATTAGATTTACAAAAACATGGTTAATGTTCTGGTTGTTTATTATACACTTTCAGTGATAGCAGGAAGAATTAAGCTCTTCATTGCAGTTTTCCCACACAAACATATCAAAGTTGTATACACCACAGCAATAGGGCTGGATTGGGCATTGAGGTAGTGATACCAGGCTCCCCAGTGGCACCCTGTTCAACTGTTCCTGAGAGGATGCTCTCTTACCAAGAGGCCATCAAAGACAGCCACCTCACCTCTACTTCTCACCTCTGTTTCTCACCACCCCCTTTCCCGAACAACCTAAAGAGCATTTAGGAGTGCCGTAACATTTCCAGAGGGTAATTTGAGACTTTTACATTTACGGCATTTAGCAGATGTCATTATCCAGAGCAACTTACAAAAGCTTTTAAAGCTTTTAAATCTCAATCATTGAATACATTAACTCTGGTTCTCTAGGTTACAGACTTAAGATACCACGAGCCTAAAACATTGTTCAAATTTTTTTTTTTTTTTTTTTTTTTTTTTTTTTAATATAGACACATACAAGCAGGGGAGACAGTGCCAGTTTAGTGATCTGGTACCCCTCCCCACACCTTAGAGATCATGGTCTTACCATAGATTTTTTCACAACCCTGTCTCCCAAGGCAACAATGTCACTTAAGTAACTAAATCCCTAAGACTTATACCATTAACCTTTAGAAATGCTGAGACTATTTTCAACCAGGTTTTCAGGCATTTGGACATTCCTGAAGATATCATAAGAGGGATGATTGAGCACAGTTTCTGCCATGGTTAGAATATGCCCAAGTTTCCCTGCATCACTCAAATACACAGTTCAACCTTCTTGAAGAGTTTTTTTTTGTTTTTGAAGCTAAAAAAAAGTGATTCTGTTCGGCAGGCACTTATTTCCAGGGGTTTCAGAACAGCGTAACAGATATTGCGTCATCGGGTAGGCGTGGCCTATTTGATAATCTAACCCTATCACTAACCATAACACTAACCCTAACCGTAGTTTTTGGTTGTTTATTTGTTTTCTAAAATAAATCTACCTGTATGACTGTTTTGTTCTTCGTAGTATGCATTCCGTTTTGTTTTTTTTTGAAAGAGAGTGTTTTTCCAAGACCTCTGGAAACACGGCCACTTTACGTCGTGGTAACGAAACCCCTGGAATTTAGTGAATGCCGATTCTGATCAGCTAATTGCAGATATGGATTTTAGCATATAAATGTTAGCTTTACTTGTCTTAAATTTCTTTAGTAAAAGTTATCTCATTCTGTATGTGCCCGCTATATATGACCATGCCTCAAATTTTGCAAATCAACATAAGTAGGTTTTGCATATACTGAAATGCATGACTTATGTAAGAATATGCTATAACACCACTAAGAGTTGTAGTTGGCCATTACATTTTTCTGAGTATCAGTTTCAAAAATGCGCTTATGTGTAGAATTTGATGTTGAAATGCTTTATCTTTAGTCTCAAAAAAGCTCAAAAAAGCTCGAAAAAAGAAAAAGACAGAAAGATGAAGCTGTAGCTTAAATTCATTTTTTTTTATTTAATGTCTTGCTTCAAGGTCAGTGCAAGCAAATGTCAAAATAAGATTTCCTATTCAAATGTGTCAAATGCAAACTAATAAAATAAGCCACTCTAGAATGATGTAACCTTAACTTTCATGCTGTCTTGGTTTTTCCCCTATTCCGTACACAGTATTTCATCTTAACAAGCTTTAATATGCTTCTTTATTTTATTTATTACTATTTATTTTATTTATTTCCTATGTATAACTGAAAACCAACCACAAACATTTACAATATTTAAAAATCTCCCTAATTCTGAATGAGATAAAAAAAAGATTTTACTGTTATATTAGACATGTTATATCTGGATGAATTCTTAAGAAGTGCTAATGGAAAATGAGATTCTTCTTCCAGTTGTTGAGAATCATCTAGAAAAAAGAAAATAAATGAATACATTTTTGAAATATTCATGTAGAAAATTCTTTTGAAAATGAAGCTAACTGTAATATATATTTTTATATTTATATATATATTTTCTTTAGTGCAGATCTGACATTTCTAACAAATGTCAAATCAAAATAACATTAATATCTCAATATTTTCATAGTGTCTTATATTTTCCTTTGGTTATCACAAATAGCACCTAAAATGTCACAGCTGTATAGAGTGTTGTGTTCCTGCATGCAAGAAGCAGTTTCACTCTCTCACTCATTTTCTACCGCTTATCCGAACTACTGTACCTCTTATAATTGATATTTAAAAAAAAAAAAAAAAGAACACAGTGACAAAAACATTAAAATGTACCAGTGCTGTTGTATGTCCAATTAAATAAAATGACCCAAACTAACTATAATAAAATTTTGGATAATGATCTGGATGTTTAATTTTTTACCTTCAGTCATAGCAGAGGAAATTAAGCTCCTCATTGCAGTCTCGGTTCTCCCAGATGTATGTGCTGAAGTTATAGGCACCACAGCGATAAGGCTTGATTGTGCATTGAGGCAATGATGCCAGTCTCCCCAGCGGTGCTCCATTAACCCAGAACCAGTTTCCATTGAGGAAACACAGGCCTGTCCACACACTGGCTGTTTGAGCTTGTTCTGTCTCGGTTTTAAGCAGGTCTAGCAGTGTTTGTGAATCTACAAAGGCCAAGTTAGAGTAATATGTCTGGCAGTGATGAAGAGCCTCTTCCCATGTTTTTTTCTCCTTCACCAATATGAAACTTCGAGAACAAATGAAAGCAAAATTGTTATCACAGTCATAATTGCTCCAGCCCTGTGAATTCAGAGCAGCACAACTCTTTCCTGGAGACCTATAGTCAGGCTGATTGTTGTACCACTTTGTGAAATTCAATTCGTCTCCATCCAACCACTGCCAGGTTTCTGCATGTGATGAAGTTCTAGTCAGCCCAATCCAAGAAACATAGTATGGCCATATAACGCTCAAAGCTCTCTGGTTTTCCTCTTCAGTAGTGATGGTAGCCAAATCCCCAAACTGCTGCCTGCAGTAGCGTTGAGCTGCATTCCAGGACATCAGTTGAGGAAAGTAAACGTATTCTCTTATAAGACTTACAGCTGTCCCATAAAGGACCAACAGATGACAGATGAAAATTAAAGATTTCATCTCTGCTGTTATGTCTCTATGCGCTCTAAACCTTTACTTGGATTTCCACTGGATTTTGGATCAGCGTCCAGCTCATCTGAATGAGTTTAAAGCACATGCAAATTGGATTAACAGCGTCACTGTCACTTCACCAAAGCACAAAGTGTGACCAGCTTGGACACCTGTAATATACAGTACTGTATATCATACTGATGTTCAGAATAAATACAGAGTAGGAATGACAATAGATTCTTGAATCTAATTGGCTAACTCTTCATTTTCATTCTAGTAGTATACTGTGTGCAGTACACAGTGAGATGAAATAACACCCAAGATGAAAGATTCATGTACTGTATGACATTGCTGATAGGAAATAAGTAAAGTGCACCAGGAAGCAGAATCATGCAGTGATAAGGGTATGTGGAATAATGGAGTTTATACACAGCAGGGCAGTACTGCAGAAATAGTATTATCATATTTATCTCCCAACAGTGTTTTAGACTGATTAGCAGAAAGAGCGATTTAAAAGGCACAAAAAGTGTGGACATTGATGCCGTTGTGCCGAAGCTTAGCACATTCTACAATGCCCTTTATACCTCTCACCACATTTGTCACAGCCATTTACAGGGTGGCTCAACCACAGCAACTACCAACTCAAGATGTAGATACTTATGCCAACCACTACTTTCATTCAAGTTCAGATAAACCTCTGAAAGTCTCTCTACTATTTCAGCAATGGTTTTAATGCAGACCCATCAGAAGCCAAACCACAATATCCAACTGCTGCAGAAACTATTTCATGTACAAGCCTTGTTGGAGTACCCATAGCAGAAGTATCCATAACCGTTAAATCCCACCAGCTCCAAATTAGCCTTAACTAGGGACCGTATCTTTGTAGTACCCGACTGTTTACAGCTTTCCTTGGATGCAGGCACACAATCCCCACAGAGATCCTCACCTGGTACAGTCAAGAAACTTTTTTTGTCATTTCAACCATGCATATCTCACATATTACATAGTGAAATGAAACAAAGTTCCCCCAGGACCAGGGTGCTACAGTACATAAAATAAAACAATGCCACATAAAACAACACAAAACTAAGGACTTAATTTAACTTTAAACACAATTACACATAAAGTGCATAGTGTGTAACCTAGTGCTAACAGTGCAAGACAGGAGACAGTGCAGACAGACAATACAATACGTTATGGGAGAGATAAATAATATAGAGCTGACAGTTTACAGTCTGTATGGAACATTGTACCAAAAAAAAGGATTCTTGTAAAAATATGTACACATATGATAGCAGCAGTTGGTAGCAGTATTAAAGGACGTTGTGCAAAAATAGCACATAAACATTGTTAATGTGCAAAGAACACGTAGTCATTTTTCCACAGTAATTTACATCAATGCTGAGAAATGTGAATTCTAGAATGCATTTTAAACTCCTTCATGATCTTTTTAAATACAAGAATCATGAGTGTTTGAAAACAGCCAAATGCACAACCATGACAAGCTCTCTTCTTTTCCAGGTTCCAGTTTAGTATTTCATATCAAATTAACTCTAAGAATATTAAATCAGACTCAATCTCATTTGTTTTTACTCAGTTTTTGTGGTTATGTGTGACCTTTTTTATGCTTTTTGCTTTTTTGCATCTGTTGGCACCATGACGGAAATGACAAAAATAGGCTTGGCATGTTTTGTGAATTTGCAAAAAAAAAAAAAAAAAAATCCATTGTGGCAGAAATAACTTTGTGAGTTATTATTAATACTTTGCGAGAACAGTGTGTCCACTGTTTAAATTTCAGATAATATGGGGGAGAAGAAATATTAGTGCATCCCATATTGTTCTTGAGATATTGCCTAAAAATGGAAGGCTTCTCAAGGAGAAGATGAAGAAGAACAAAGAAGCAGATAAAAAGTCTGAACTAAAATACTTCTAAAAAAAACCACTCTAACTTCAATTTATCTCTTGCTTCAAGGTCAGTACATACAAATATCAACATGTGGTTTTGCACATCAGGTTTCCCATTCAAATGGGTCCAATGCAAACAAACAAAGTGATCCTCTCTAGAATGATGTAACCTCAAGTAGTTTTCAAGCTTCCAAGTAAACTATTCTAGATTATTCTAGATTTCTGTATCAACAAATATTTACTCAGATGTACACAATGTTTTAACATGAACTACATCATTAAACATCTCCGGCTACAATTTTACAATGAGCCAAAACTAATTTACTATTATATTACAGCATAAAGTGATGATCTGGGTGTTAATCATACTACATAATTTGTAGGTCTGCAGGAATTCTAAGTAATATGATATTCTGCTAATTTCAGTTGTAGTGATTAGTGGTTGGTTGTAGGGAACAGTGGTGATTAATGGTCCTTTAGACTGAGCAGTGGTGATAAGTGGTTGGTTAGAGGGAGCAGTGGTGATCATTTTTTGGTCAGAGGTAGCAGTGTTGGTCAGTGATTGGTCAGAGGGAGCAGTGGTGATAAGCGGTTGGTTGTTGGGGCAGTGGTGGTCATTGGTTGGTCAGAGGTAGTAGTGTTGGTCAGTGATTGGTAAGAGGGAGCAATGGTGATCAGCGGTTTGAAGTGGTTTGGAGCAGTGGTGATCAGCAGTTGGTTGTTGGGGGCAGTGGTAATCATTGGTTGGTCAGAGGGAGCAGTGGTGATCAGCAGTTGGTTGTTGGGGCCAGTGATGATCAGTGGTTGGTCAGAGGGAGCAGTGGTGATCATTGGTTGGTCAGAGGGAGCAGTGGTGATCATTGGTTGGTCAGAGGGAGCAGTGGTGATCAGTGGTTGGTCAGAGGGAGCAGTGGTGATCAGTGGTTGGTCAGAGGGAGCAGTGGTGATCATTGGTTGGTCGGAGGGAGCAGTGGTGATCAGTGGTTGGTCAGAGGGAGCAGTGTTGATCAGTGGTTGGTCAGAGGGAGCAGTGGTGATCATTGGTTGGTCAGAGGGAGCAGTGGTGATCAGTGGTTGGTCAGAGGGAGCAGTGGGATCAGCTGTTGGTTGTTGGGAGCAGTGGTGGTGATCAGTGGTTGGTCAGAGGGAGCAATGGTGATCAGTGGTTGGTTGTTGGCTTTTCACACTGGTGGTGAGTTGAGTGAACTTGCACATTTAACATTTCTGACAAGGTTGGCAGGTGTGTCTGGATGACAATGTTGTTAGAACATGACATGAACTGTGTATACAGTTAAGGGAAGGAATGTGTTATAATGTAGAATAAGCATTTAACAGATGACATGTTAAAACCACACACAGTTTAATGACTAAATTTAATCTTTGTTATGGCACAAAAAATACTACAAAAAAGATTACTTTTAATTTTTAAGTCCTTAAAGTACATTAAAATAAGTATTATAATTTATTTAACCACTTAAGGACACATTTAGTCCAACAATAAACCTTTATTTTATAAGTTCACATTCTATTTTAAAGCTACTTTTAAAAATGTGGGTTCAACGAGAAGATAAGTCCAGTTCATGCTCTTTAAATTTCTTTATTGAATAATTATCGTTCTGTTGGCCTGTGATATGATATAAACCATTCTGCATCAGGGTGGAGCTTTATTGCAGGCTGTGAATATATTTTAATTATATTGGCCATGGTGAAATAGTACAGTAATTACAGTCATTTTACTGTAGTGTGTTAGTGTGGCTTGGCCAAACCCAGAGTGTTATGTAACAATAATAGTCAAGAATGAAATTTTCTTTAGTTTTAAGATAAAAAAAAACATCAGCGAGAACAATAATCATCATCATTATTGAAACTATTTACATATCTATAAATTTAATTAAAAATATCAAAAGAAATGTAAAGAAAGATTTAAATATATTAATTGTCAACGTTATTATTTTTTGTGATTTTAATGGGGTTTTTTTTACATTTAACAAAATGTTTATGATAAATGAACTAGACTGATTTTGGTTCTTTTATTCATTAATTTTTACACGGCTTCTGGAAATCTGACAAAATAAAAATGTGCCACTAGGTAATGACCACTAGGTGGCGGTAAATACTTACACCTGTATTATATCTTAGCGTCTTAGAAATATACTTGAATAAATTCGTCCACACTTCTATTTTTCTACTTTTTCTCCCTAAAAAGAAAAAAAAAAGCTACTCATATCACGAATCTGTTCAACTTATCCAGGACACACCTTGATTGAATTTTAATAGACATGCTTCTTTATAAATACACAATTACAAGTCGTTTGAAGTTTCAGCCAATCAGCTTCGACCTCCCGGCGCACTCGACCAATCAGAGGAGTCGCAGGTGAGACGCAGAAGTCAGTGTGGTGGAGCTTCTCAGCAAGCTGCTGGTCCTAATAACCTCTCTGTCTCTCCTTGTCTTATTTTGTCTTATTTAATGACGTTATTTACTCAAATCCTTGTGAGCTGGAGATGTTCAGGAGTTGTGTGTTTCCTGTCGGCACGCGCTGAGACCCATGATGGATGAAGGAGTTGATTATTACCTTGAGATCTTAGCAGGAACTTCAGAGGAACAATAAAGAGGTAAGTTCAGAAAGCAGAGCTTGTCCTGGCATTGTGGTATCATGAGTCTGGCTTATTTTATGAGATGACATGCAGGATGATTATAACACCTTCATGAAGAGGATCTTCTCTCTGATCCATAGTGATGCATTGGTTCAGTTTTGTTTATTTGACTTTGTCAGAATGAGCATCCATACATCATGTACAGTATCATAAGGGCGGGTGATATAATGATAGAAAGTTGTATTGTGATGAATTATGTTACAATAAACTTTTGTCTGATATCATTGTTATTGTGATTATTTGTTAAAAAAAATAAAAGACATAATTTTCCACTATAACACATATTTTACACATCATTTCCAATTTAAATTGTATCTTTAAAAAAAGCCTTTAAACGATTATTTTTAAAAATGTTTATGTACATGAAAAGCAACATTACAGTTTTGCTGGCATTTTGTCACTAAGTCCGTGTGCCTTGAAATACCATGAAGTACATCATCTGCCTACAAGAATATAACTCTGGGTGTGGTGAAGCTTGTATATTTACACAGGATGACAAACAAACTTACCACACCGATATTTTAATGTGCTGTTAAACTGTAAAGCTAAAGCATTTAAAAATAAAAAGAATTTGAGTTACAAAAGTGTCTTTTATAAATGAACTTTAGGAACGGATAGCATTTTTTTAAAGAGAGAGATAAAAAGAAAGAGAGAGAGAGAGAGAGAGAGAGAGAGAGGTTAAGACGTACACTTATCATGTAGCCAAAACACATGTAGCATTTATCTGTGTGTGCTGCGGCTACTTTAAACACACCCGGCTGTGTGAAGGTCAGTTTTATTCTATTACCTTTTTTTAATTCCATTTCCAGCCCCTTGTCAGGTGACCGTATTAGTCTTTGTGCTGTAACAGTGACGTTATCCTCCACAGCGTCTTTGCACAGAAGTCAACCCGGAGCATAACTCTGCTAATAACAAACATGATCTCATTCTCGCTAGTCACTCTGGTGTCATAGAGCTACTTAGGAATTATATTTTGCATGTGGTTGTGTTATATGAGGTGTATTTATTAATTCTTTTGTCACAGAGATGGCGAGTGACCGTACAGCCATCCTGACTGATGATGAGGAGGAACAGAAGAGAAGATATGTCCTGGCTGAGCCGTTTAATACCCTGTCACTGGGGACAGCAAACAGCACTCCACCCAGTCAAACACCATCATCTACCTCTACTGACTCCCTGCCCCCTCCAACCTCTTCTAGTACAGACTGTCTGGAGCAAATCTGCCTGAGAATAGATGAGCGTCTCCTGATCTCCAAGATCTTCTACTTCTTTTTCTATGCCGCATATGGGTCCCTGCATCCCCTTCTGGCTGTCTACTACAAGCAGCTGGGCATGACACCGAGCCAAAGTGGTCTCCTGGTGGGGATCCGTTACTTCATTGAGTTTTGCAGCGCACCGTTTTGGGGTGTAGTAGCTGACCGCTTCAATAAAGGCAAAGCCGTCCTGCTGTTCTCCGTCTTCTGCTGGGTAGTGTTCAACCTTGGCATCGGCTTCGTCAGGCCAGCAGCCATGACTTGCATAGAGAACAATAACGTAACAACTCCAAGTTCCTCTGGAAACCATACCAGAGTCCGTCGAGACACTGTAGGGGATTTGTTGGGCATGCCCTTAAGTTTTCAGACTTTGTCTGAGGATTATAGCCCACTGGCTCGATATGTAAGAAGTGTTAACACAAGCACGACTCCTTCCACTACAGCTATGCCTAAACCATACAATATAATTTATGACAAAAGCCAAGTTGACACCATCTTCCTTGTGATTCTGCTGGTGATCATCATTGGCGAGTTCTTCAGTGCTCCGGCAGTGACCATTGTCGACACTGTGACCCTGCAGTACCTGGGAAGGCAGCGTGACCGCTATGGCCTCCAAAGGATGTGGGGTTCTCTAGGTTGGGGTATAGCCATGTTATCTGTAGGCATCTGGATCGACCACACACACATCACCCTGATCATCCAGGGGGTTGGCTGCACCGTGCCGGACTACAAGAACTACCAGATTGCTTTCATCGTCTTCGGTGTACTCATGACTCTAGCTCTTATAGTTGCAACGCAGTTCCGCTTTGATTCCCGGTTTGGAGCTGAGCCTTCAGAATTGGATGTGAAGCAGCAGGTGGAGATCCCTCATGTGGTCCAGAACACATCCAGCATGGAGGAAGCCCCGGTGTGTCCCAGGCCTAACAACCCCCCCAGGTTTCCTTTCAAGGACATGATCCGTCTGCTTTGTGGGATCCGTTACGGCTCCGTTCTTTTCGTGGCCTGGTTCATGGGTTTCGGATATGGCTTCGTGTTCACGTTCCTGTACTGGCACCTGGAGGACCTGAAAGGGACCACCACGCTGTTCGGGGTGTGCTCGGTGCTTAGCCATGCCTCCGAGCTTGCTGCCTATTTTATGAGCCACAAACTCATCGAACTTGTCGGCCACATCAGGTAAATTTTCTTGAACTCTCGAGAGCATGGTGATAACGTCACTTTAATACTGTCTAGTCTACTGAACTGAAGTAAATGGCCACTTATATTAATCTCCAGGTAGGATTGTGTAATATAACAAAAAAAATAGTTAAAGCTCCCAAATTTTATTAATTACTAATTTATACCGGAACGCTGTTCAATTCTGTACTCTGATTGGTCAGAATATATATTTTTGTTGATTAATTTTCTATTATACCAACCCTGAGAGTAGTGCTACATTCACACAAGTCTCCAGCCTCTAAACTATGACGTTAAATACTAATGGACACGCATTGCGTGTTTTAAACGTGTTTTCAGGACTGAGAAGGTTGTGCAGAAGGTTACGCATTGCAGTATCTTGGTAAAAGAGCAAGGTTTTTTTGTCTTGACAATAAATAAAGAGGCTGGTTAATGAACCAGTGTTTATAGCTGCTGTAATGTATGTAAGAACAGGAACTAACTAGTTTCTGGATGATCCACAGCTGTAAATGAAAGTGGGAAGTGATACAAACTCTTATACCAAGTTGTTGTGGTATAAGAGAAAGAAAAAATTATCCTTACACAACACCCATGTGCTTATGCTTTATGAAGCCTATATACCACGCATTATGACCTGTTTTTTATGTGCTTTATTTTTGTATCGGCGACACTAGCTGTGTAATGCTAACTGGTGGCCATTCACATTCTGTCACTGGTTTTAGCCACTAAGCATACGAGCATTTCTTTGAAGTCTTGTTGAGTTAAAGGTGAATTAACTGATCTGAATTTGAACACAACAGTGAATGGAACTGAATGTGGTAATGACTTTGACCTGTGTATTGTAGCTTCCTGTGTGTGTGTGAGAGAGAGAGCCTTCAAACATTTGCATAAGCCATTGCAAGGAAGCTACAAGGCATTACACAGAGAGAGTTGAGAGTTTTTTTCTGTATTATGATGAAAGCGAGTTTTGAAAGTCGTCTTCAGCTTGTAACGTCATCGCACCTACTTCCTGCTGCTGCTAATCTCCAGCATGTAACTGAACTGAGTGTACAAAATCATTTCCCGGCGCTTTCAGAAATTTGACAGACCAGACACACGCACACACACACACACACACACACACACACACACCTCAGTGTGTGTACACTGGTGTTCCTTAGAGATTTAAAATAGTATTACATTTGCTTGTTTTTTTTTTTCCCTATTATCTGTCTTTTGTGTTTCCTTCATTAATTATCATATTCCAGAAACCTCTGTGCTATGCAGGAAGAAAATAGCGATATAAAAAAACACATGCAGAACTGTTCAGGAGAAAGTAGTTTGTGTGTGAGATTATGCCTTTTGATGGATTGGTATCCTGTCCCAGGGTGTCCCCTGCCTTGGACCCCTAGGCACCAGGTTCCACACACGGTGGCTTAGTGGTTAGCACGTTCGCCTCACACCTCTAGGGTTGGGGGTTCGATTCCCGCCTCAGCCTTGTGTGTATGGAGTTTGCATGCTCTCCCCGTGCCTCTGGGGTTTTACTCCGGTTTCCTCCCCCGGTCCAAAGACCTGCATGTGATGGGTTGGCACTCCGTACAGGGTGTATCCTGCCTTGATGCCCGATGATGCCTGAGATAGGCACAGACTCCTCGTGACCCGAGAAATTCGGATAAGCGGCAGAAAATGAATGAATGAATGTATCTAATCCTGAATCTAAAACACAAACCGCTGTTTACTTTACAGCTGCTTGTAAATCAGAACTGATTACTGTTTCACATTCACACATCTGTCTGATTCACAGAGCACCTTGTTACATGTAGATACTTCAGAGGAAGTAAAGGTGCCTACGTTGTCAGTCTGTTGACTTTAGAGCAGAACAGGTATGAGATCGGCTGTGCACCAGCTGTACGATAAAGGGCATGAGTCAACAGAGAGAGAGAGAGGGAGGGGGAGAGAGAAGTGGAGGTGAGGAAGTAGCTTTAAACACACATCCTCCGGTGCTTGGACCACTCAGATCGCAGCTTGATGTTGTACCACCCGGTTTGACATTTCCAACATGATGTCACAAAGAGGCAGCCTAAAGGATTTAATTACAAATCTTTATTCATTACTGAAGTTAGAGTTTAATGTATAAAATGTCTTTGTAACGTGTATCTGTGACCACGGAAATGAAGAAACGGCGGTCCGAATGCAACGTCAGGTTGGAGTAATCAGTTGAGCCAATCATTTGGATTTTTCATGTATCCCATCACGTATGATTTGCACAGACTTCTCATTTCAGTCCACCAAATTCTATTATATTATTCCTGCTAATCCTGTAGTAGATTGACTTTGATTCAGGGATTCATACGGACATGCCCATGTCTGATGTTTTTCACCAATAGTAGCGCATGATTTAGGTCACATGACCGTCTTTCTGGAAGTTATCTGCATTTAGGTGAATTCCAAATGACTCTCAGAATGTAGTGTGCACTACAAATGGTGGTAAAATGGTTTCAACCCCATCTGTTGTTCACACTGTGAGTCATTTGGGATTCATGTGCTTTAAATTCTTTATAGTTATTGATTTAATGATGAGGTGTGTGTGTGTGTGTGTGTGTGTTTCCCTGAATCAGAGTCAGTGCACTGCCTGTGTGACACATGTACACATGAGAATGGGTTTCTGAAATTAATGGCAACATAAGGAACGAATTCTCCCATATTCAAAATATTCAGGCTAGACGTTCTGATTTGCATTCCACACAAAATACTGACATCATTTGCAGTGTCATGTGGCAAATCCCAACGTTCTTGGGTCGAATTTTAGTGTATGTTTATCTCTAAACCTAAGTGGTAATGACTGGATTATGCAAACAGTTGTTTGTGGGATTTCTCCATTGAAGTGAACACTGGTGCTTGGACCCCGGTGATTGCTACTTCGACACACATTATGATTCAAATTGAAATGATTTATCAGTACAAGGCAATCATAAGAAACCGGTTCAGTATGCTCATAAATAAATGCTTGGACCCCTTAGATCGCAGCTTGACTTTGTGTTGTATTTAAATCCACCTGGTTTGATGGGTGTGTGATCTGTGCACTGCTTCACAGCACTGCGTCCTGTGTTTAGCAGTCTGATTTCAGAGCCGTGTGCTAACGGGACCCCAGGGTCAGCGTAATCCGATCTCTTCCATTAGCTAACCAGATGTCTGCGCGGTCAGTCATCGATCTGGCTGATATCCTCCTCCTGAATACATCCAGCGCTCAGAAAGTCGGCGAAAGCCAGTGACCGAGACGAAGGCCTGTGTAGTAGAGTCCAGATTTGCGTGGGTATCGTCATACGTCACCTCACGTCACGGCTGCATTTGCATGTTCAATTTCGTGACTTACATGAGTTTCTGGTTTATTTATTTATTAGTAATGACATGGTTTAATCATTTCTGATGACACTGGTTATTATCTACAGGGAAGTATATTTTTGTGCAAGGGTTTAGTTTTCATTTTAAGGAAACGATTTAAGCTCATCATGCCTTCATGTCGTTCTCTTCCACCAGATCCGTTCCGAGTAGAAAACGTGTTGGTGTTACATAGACACAAAATAAATTACTAATGTTTTCACAACTTAAAGGTGCGGTGCACGATGTTTGAGAAGTGCTTCAGAAAACTGATTCGGGCCGACAAACAAAACAAACGTGTAGCCAATGAGGGGAGAAGGGCGTGTCTTGTCAGTATGTGGTGGAGAGAGTGTTCAGTGTGCATGTGTGACATTAACATAATGGGGCGTGTCTTGTCAATATGCGGCAGAGAGAGTGTTCAGAGCGCATGTCTGACATTAGCAGAAAGTGATTGAAACATTGACATCATGGATAAAAACGAAAAGCGAAAAAAGGCTTACAATAAGGCAAGAAGTAGGACCCGTGTAAATATAGGATCAGCTTTCCAGCGCTGGAGAGAATATAATGTCTTCTGCATGAAACAGAGCTAAACCTTTCATGGTACAACACACACTACTACAAAAACACATTTGTATTACCATATTATTACTCATTGAGGTCATTTATTGATAAAAATCTCCCCTCGGCCAGCTGCCCCAGCAGGTTCCACCATAATAGGTGCCTGGGTTACGTATGTATGTGTAGGGGGGAGCTATCAAAACAGGGTTGACACCCATTTGGGTTAGGGGCGTGTTTGTTTTGGTGATTTCTAATGTCAACATTGGCTTTCAAACATCGTGCACCTCACCTTTAAAGGAAATTAAATTTAAGAATTTCAAAAGCAGTGGTTAAAATCTGATATCGATAACACTGAATATCAGAAATGTCATTAATGATGTGTAAATTTGTCTTTATTCGGTTTGACAGCACATTTATTTTGACCTACAGCATGTGTAAAAAAAAAAAAAAAAAAAACAGCAGCAGTGACCAAGACATGGAACATATCTAGAAACATGGACAAGAAAATACAATGAAGATCCTTAAACAGATTAGACTTAGATTAGATTTGTCTTCTTTGTCATTGCATATGGGTACAAGGTAACGAAATGCAGTTAGCATCTAACCTGATGTGCTAAGTAATAGTATAGACATAACAAAAATATATACACAGTGAATATATATGACTGTACAGTATGTTTCTGAAAATACACTGCATATATTTGTGAATGTAACTGCAACCAGTGATTTAAATAAGTCTATTTACATCATCGAGGATCTGGAAACCAACCTGTGTGGAAAACAATTAGCATGTTTACAGGTTTACGATTATTCATTTAGCAGACGCTTTTATCGCTTTTCTCTAAAGTGACACCAATGAGGAAGAACAAGAAAAGCGATCTATCCAGCAGAGAACACAAGAAGTGCTTCCATTCAAGAGCTTTAATAGACAGCTAGAGGAGAAAGGTGCCCAGAGTCGAGGTGTAAGTGTTAAGTGTAAGTGCCACCATTGAGGAACAGTCATGTACAAGCTTCTGGAAAGGGACCTCGTGCCTCAGTGAGGAGGTTCAACAAGGTGTCGGTCATTAACTGATCGCAGGTTGCCTGAGGAACTTAAACCTTCTGGAGAACGTTGAGGTAGCGGATAATGTTTCTGACAAGTGCATGCATGTACTGTAAGTAGCAAGGCCTTGATTGTGAGGTGTGTTGAGTGGACATGTTTCGGGTTCTTCATTGTATAGCGTTAGCATGCTTGTAGCTGTCATCATGGGTTTCCCGTCATCTTATTGGTTGCTTTCACAATGCACTATCAGCCCACTTCTATATACCACAAGTTCTCACAGCTGGGTATTATCCTGATTGACATCATCATCATCATCATCTGGGATGAAGCAGGTGATCCCTAGAGAACGGGACGAATGTTCTTCACTTGCACTACTCGTCTATCGTGCTTGTCCCCTCATGCTAAATTTGGCTAGTTATAGAGTTATAAATGTGGCTCCTGTTACCAAAGCTTTAATGCTAGCAAACAGACAGAGATCAGAGGACTCGCAGTGCGTACACCACAACAGCCATTTCCTCTCGTCGAGTCTTTTGTTGTAAACACTCGAGAATCTGTCACACCTTCATCATTGCAAAGCCAGCGAGGGGAAAATGTTCAGTTTTTTCCAACCAACCCGATTGATGATGTATTTCTTTCGTTTGGTTTGGTATTGGTTGTGGAAAATGTTACATTTAATGAGTTGCGAATTATTCAAACATTTTTGGCCTGGGTTTAACTTGTTAAGATGTTTTGTTGTTTTTATCTTCTTGTATATATTTTAGTCTGGTGTTACCTTCTGAGACATCTCTGACCTTCTGAGACATCTCTGACATGTTATGATCATCAACCAGAGACTGCTTGGTTTTTACTAGTCAAGTCAAGAAGCTTTTATTGTCATTTCAACCATATATAGCTGTTGCAGTACACAGTGGAAAAAAATGAGACGTTTCTTCAGGACCATAGTGCTACAAAGAGCAAAGACAGAGATAAGACTTAGTCCTAGATACATAAATGCAACCTGGTGCAAACAGTGCAGGACAAGACAAACAAGACCGACAAGACCGTTCAGGAGAAAAAAGACATTACACAAAAGACAGTAAAAGACAATAGACAAAAACAGTACTGACCAGTGTAAATACTGTATGTTCTATCAATATTGCGTGTGCACAAATACTGGAATGAACACAGTGTTATAGCAGCGGTTGCATGAGGTAATGTAATGAATTTTGCAAAACAACAATCAACTGAAATGTGAGACAGTATGTGCAAAGAGCAAAATCAGTGGGCAAAACAGCTTGTAAACAGTTTGATGGATGTAATAATGGAAGTGTGTGTATTTGGTGTAGGTCTGTGCAGTCCATACAGTTGATGTGCGTGTGAAGGTCGTGCTTAGTTCAGTTCAGATATTAAGGAGTCTGATGGCTTATGGAAAGACTACCACGAGCCATTATATTCAGATATTAGGTGCCTGGTTTTATTTTCTGACATGTCCTTATTTCATCCTGTTGTCTTTTTTTTAATCTGTTTTTATCTTCTAAGACATTCTAACCTGGTTGTACTCTATTAAGCCATTTTTGGCCTGGTTTCATTTTCTACAACATTTAATGACATGATGTGATCATATGAGTTCATGTGAGACTTCAGTGCTTGGTTTCACTATATTCAGGCTTCCTTTGGCCAGTAAAGGCCATTTATTTCACCAGGTATTATTTTTGTCCTATTTTGACATTTTTAGCCTGATTTTGTCATCTAAGACTTTTTCATTCTTGTTTCAATGTCATGTTTTCAGACTAATGAGAGGTTTTTGGCCCAATTTTTATCAAAGACTTTTTTTTTCTCCTGATTTCTCCATGTGAGGACAGTCATGGCTTCGATTGCCATTTTTATCCAGGTTTTATCTTAAATGGTAATAACCAAAATACTTTTTTTGTCCCTGTCCACAATATTAACGCATTTCTCTCCTGGATCATTTCTTCTGATAAACCTGGTTTCCCCAGATTTTAAGCCTGGTTTAACCCTTAAGACACTTTGGTGTGCTGTTTCTGCTTTAAGAGGTTTTTTGTTCAGGTTTCATCTTACTGACACTTATCGTCTAAGACAATTTTGGCCTGCTTCCAAGCTGTAAGACAATTATTCTGAAGCAGTCTTTGTGTGTAGAAAGGTAAATGGTGGGATGGTTTGTGTGTGTGTGTGTGTGTGTGTGTGTGTGTGTGTGTGTGTGTGTGTGTGTGTGTGTGGGGTTGTTTTTTTTTTTTAACAACCATTTTTTCTGCCATTTCTCTTGTCCTTCAGAGTCTTGTATATCGGGTTGGCCTGTAACACCGCACGCTACTTGTACATCTCCTACCTGCAGAACGCTTGGGTTGTCCTGCCCATGGAGATCCTTCAAGGTAAGAGACTTGAGCTTTGCCAGTCTGCTGCATCCGGTTGATTTCTCTAACAGGAAGCGTTTGGACCGGCCTCTCGCCTCTCTGGCTGTAAGTTCAGCCCAGGCCATGAATCGGCTGTTTGACTTGCAGCTCAGGCGCATTGTTTCCTTTGACACGCCCTTTTTACTGCAGTTTACAGGGTGTAGTTACAGATCTGTGTTCTGAGTAAAGATCGTTTACAGGAGGATTAATCTGGAATATGTATCATGCTTTCAAACTGCTTTACAAGTACAGTGTGTATCCAATAATAATAATAGTATCATAATTAAGGCTTGAAAAGCTGCACCTTCAACAAGCCCACATGATATTATCTATCCCAGACAGGTTCAGCAACATTTATTGTTGACTCTCCTCACAAATATGTCTAGATTAATGAAGCCGGTTTGTCTGGCTTTTACACCAAAGACTCAGCAGTCAGGCCAGTTTATTGTCCCACATGGGTTTGGCCATAAACCTATTTTAACCTAAATCTAATTTTAGTGATAATCTGTTTACTCTGAGCCTGAAGTCACACTCCATCACGCCATGTTAGCGTCATTTACTTCATTATCGACGCTGGGTTCCAGTGGTCCCGGTAAATAAAGCTCGAGACAAAAGCCTCTCAAAAGTGTTCACCTGTTCACTACATCGCTGTAGTTTTCGTTATTCAAACATCTTTAAAACGCATCACTGGAATATTTAATCACAGGTTTATGTTAAAGCGCTCGTTTTGATGCCTTCCGGTTTCCATAGTGACCTCTCCTTCACGAGGAATAGCCGACCAGTGTCCGAGCTACAGTACAGCTGTACAACCGATTTCTCGTCATCTCCAGGAACTAATAGTTAAACACTATGATCTTTATACATTAACAATTGCAGTTGTTCTAGCGTATTAGGAATAAACCACTCAGGTGTGTGTGTTGCTATAGGAAATGAACCCATTCTACCAGTACACTGGTGTTCCAGTCTGGCCGCAGAATGGAAATCATCTTATGAGACGTTTTCTCTCAGTCTAAAAAAGCGTCTGATGTTGTGTCTGCGAGTCTGATCTAAAATAGATCAGGACTCAGGATTTTTCGGTGTGTTTTAGACGTGTGTTTGTCCCTCTGTTGATAATCTTACAATGAATTTTAGTGCTGAAGAGAAATCTGAGCTGCTTTTTAGATGAACAAACACTTGGAGCATCTCAGAAAGCAGAAATGGGTTTGATATCAACATTTACTCTGAAGATACAAACATTTGAGTGTAATTTCTGAATATTTATGGAACATTTAGAACTTTTCTATGTATATGAATAAGTCCTGGGTGTCTACTGTCATATGAGCTTCATATTAACACCACTGTGGAGTGAGACACCAGGAAGACGTTCGATCATCAACATGAACACAAGACAAACACGAGGAAACAACATCATCTTGGAAAACAAGCTTCAGATTGAGCTTCATCATGAACAGTGACTTCACTTCATCGCACCACGACACACACGTTATTTATTCAGCAGCGTGCTCCGTGTGTGTGTGTGTGTGTGTATTGACTCATTTTCAGCTGGAAAAAGATTCAGAAGAAAAAATCTGCTTAAGTTTAATTTCAATTAAAACTTTTTTTTTTTTACCCTTTTTTCCATACTAGACTTTTCTCCTCTTCACACACACACACACACACACACACATACACACACCAAACAAACATCCTATAGGTGTTTGCATTTAATGCATTTTCTTAGCAGTGTTTAATTTTTACATGTATCACGTGTGTATTTGCCTTCTTGAGCTGTAGTGTGTAAATCGGCTGAACTGAAGTTTATTTATGTTAATGATTATGTTAATGACCTTGTTTTCCCGTAGGTCTGACCCACGCATCGGTGTGGGCTGCGTGCATCTCATACCTGAGCGCGGCTGTTCCTCCGGCTCTCAGGACGTCTGCACAGGGAATCCTGCAGGGCCTTCACCTGGGGCTGGGGCGTGGCTGTGGGGCCATGATTGGAGGAGTGTTCGTCAACTTCTTTGGTATGACGAAGAAATGCACACACACACACACACAAAAAAAAAACACACCCGTGTTGCTTCTCAGATCGAAGGAACGACCTCAGGTTTCAGCAGATGACGTCACTTTGAGGGAAAATGCTTCCTGTTAAAGTTTGATGTTTACAGCTCCACCTGCTGTCTGTGAAAGGAATAACAACTGAACACATCCACAATCAGGGACTGTCAGATGTGGGGCTGGGTGGGCTGAGGGGTGGGGCTTATTTCTGGGAGGGGCAGAATAACTGTCTGAAACACTTATTACACTTCTAAAAAACATTTACTGCCTTTAATATCTACTGAAATAAACAATAATAATAATAATAATAATAATAATAATAATAATAATAATAATAATAGAGTGTATAGAAATATATTAGACTTTTATTTCAATATGGAATGCTTTTTATTTTCAGGACTACTGAAGAAATTGCCTTGTTTATATTTATATTGAATTTAAACCTTGTTCTGTCTTGGTGTGATATTTAATATTTTCATCCCCACTGCTCTACTGCAGTTTGCAAATGTTAAATAATTAGTTCATCAATTTACATTTTTTTTATTTATTCATTTCCATAATTAGTTTGTTTGTGTATGAAGTTTCAAAGTTGAATCTAATACAAAAAATATATATATTAATTTAATACTAAATTACTTGTAATTGCATTAAGTATTAACAAACAATTCAAAGCTCCAAAGGCTTGACTTGAAATCAACTTAATATTTTTATTAATAAAAATAATAATAATAATAATAATAATAGACAGTATTCTAAATGGTTATAAATTCTTCTTTGTTAATTGTTTTTCCTGTGTGTGTGTGTAGGTGCGGCTGAAACATTCCGAGGTTTAGGAATGGCATCTCTCATCATCCTGCTCATCTTCGCCCTCATTCAGAGCCTCATCGGGCCGAGCGACAGCAGGCGTAAGACCATCTCCACATACACTTTAAATATAAACACATCCAGACTGTAATACAGGATAATTAAACTCCACTCATGTGTCTCCCACAGGAGACCAGATGCTGGCTGAGAACATTCCTGTACCTTCCAGTCCTGTTCCCATTGCCACCATCGACTTGGTGCAGAACCAGAGGCCACCGGAGACGAGGGTCGAGACCACCTCGACCACCACTGCCTCAGCTCCTGCTGCCAATAAGACCAAGTTCCAGGAAGAGCAGGAGGACATGAGCAAGCCAGCGTGGGTGGTGTCCACTTCCCCTTGGGTCAGCATGTCCTATGCCCTTTACCAGATCAAAGACATGATGTCCTCCATCAGAAGCACCCATCCAGCAGGGGAGCCCCGCCCACAAGGGGTGTGTTCTATAGGAAACCACAACAATAATAATAAATACATATAATATAGAAAGTAAAAATCTTTTCTTTAATCAAATAAATCGCATTTTTCTGCTTCTCTGTTACACTAATTTGCTCTTTACTGTGGCTCACTAAAAATCTGTACCTGTCAATTACAGTACCTTTGCTTTTTTTTATGTTTGATCAGTTTCAAGAAATGAGAGAGTGACATTTCAACTCTTTCCTTTTTCCCATTCATGCTTTTCTCTGATCAGATTAAAGGTGAGATCTTTTTCTTTTCTTCTTGGGCTTTCGGTGTGTCGCACCGTTAAAGGACAATAATCCTGACGATGGCATGAATTAGTCACTGTGCTATCAGACTCTTGATTATTTTCCTATAACGTCACATCCTGAACTGTTTTATTCCTCTTACACCACAGCACAGAGTTCTCTAGGATTATTATTTTAACTGTAAAGAAGTAATGCAACATTTAATGTCGAGTGAAACAGGTTCGTTTCTGTTCTCGTCATATTTACAGCACCTACAAACGTCATTCCTTAATCAGTCATCCTTTTTTTTTTGTCTTTTAAAGGTAATTAGAGCAAAAAAATTAATAAATAAATGCAGCTTGTAGTGACAGTTTCTCAGAAAGCTCCAGCTTTACCTCTGACATTTACAAGGTGCTGACACTGGAGACTCCTTCTTTTCCACTTCCTTACAAAAAACGTTGCACATTAATACCTAATAAATCATGCTACTGTCAGTAAACTAATCAACACCCTATAACCAATCAAAGTCCAGAATCCAACAGTGTTGTGGTGTAAATGAATGAAGGTACTTACTATAATATTTAATGCTGTATGGTTTTCTCTAATTGTTCTTTTCATCATGAGCTGCAGTCAAATGTGAACGTTTGTGTAACCTGCAAAAAACAGCCTGGTGTACAAAGTGTATGGAATTTCTGCATTTTGGAGTTACATTTTCTCATAGATACATAAATTGTACATTACAGCTATGCGCTCTTAAAAACTCAGGGGGTGAAAACCTTTGCACTTGACTGTGTTTTGGATTACATCCACTACTAGTTGCACTTTAATCTCAGATGATTGATTAAATAGGAATCTGAACCGTTTGGAAATATTTTGAGCTACAGAGCGAGTTTATCATCTGAGATAAATGTAGAACACAAAAAGATGATGTCACACACCAGTGATCACCACCATGTCACCGGCTTTACAGACATTTCCACTGATGCTGTTATTTATACTCGTCCAGGATGTGTCCTCATTTGATTCCTTCCTGTCTCTGTTTGTAGGAGAGCATTGAGCAAGTGTCTGCAGCACCATCTGCTGGAATACCTCATCCAGGTCGTTCCACCAGTGCTCCAGGTCAGATCTCTTCACCTGATCCTCCTCAACATCATGTCTCAGATAGTCCCGCACAGGATTCTCCCGTCCCTGATCACACAGACTCGAGAGAATCGTCAGAAGAACCACAGAAGAACTCGGACAAAGCACCGGAGCTTGCAAACACACCAGACTCTCCTCAAAATCCCCCTGATCCATGACCAATGGTGTTAAACAAAAATCTTTTATTTTATTACTTTATACTGTAAATACAGAGTACTGTAGGAAGGTTGGGACAGAAAGCTCATCTTGGTTTATGCAGTAAATGCGATTTGCACGTCTAGGCCCAGTTTTGTTCGTTATGACACACAGTAAACCCTGATGTATTTATGGTCTCATGGACGTTCTCCAGGAATCACACACACTGGCTTCACAAGGCTGCTTTCAGCACACATTTTGTAAATAAAATACATTCCCAGTACTAAGCAATGAAAAAAATTGGCTGGGACGAGGAATCCTGTGGCAGGTGTTGGCCGACGTTTCTCCGGTTCTTATTACAATCACAGTTTTAACCTGAAATAATTTCCTACTTATTGTTTCACGCACAAAATTTTTTACGTATCCTGTAACGTAATACTAACAATAATAATGACCTCATTAAATGTGTGTAGAAATATAATGAAGAAGCTCAGCTAATTCAATTAGCTCTCTTGGCTAATACAACCTGAGAACAGCTAATATGAAGCCTGCAGACACTTTTCCCACTGATCGATTGGCGCTTTCTTTAATTTAACTAGTTAGCATTGCATAGCATTAGTTTGTATAGCTATTACTGTTTGTAAATATTTATTTTTTCATTTTTTAATGCTGCAAAAGCCACACCCACAAGAGACAAACTACATGTGCCACTTGCTAGTCAGCAAAACAAACATGGAGGACAAAGTGCTGGATAAAATAAATCTTCATATGGTGAACGGAAAATGTTTAATCATCAGTGTTTTTAACGACAAAAAAGACAATAAAGAGCTCAAAAATCGGTCTTGAATTTCTGCTTCTGAAGAAATAAAACTCATTAAGCTAGCTAGCTAATAATAGCTACATATACATGAGGATATAAGGATTGAATAGGTCACTGTTACTGTTAGATAAGTTAGCTAGTGCTTAATGTTAGGTAGCTAGATAATGACAACAAAAAATGTGATTCAAGTTAATGTTATATATTTAATTAGTACTCATGTGATGATGATGATGATGATAGCTAAAGTAGCTATGTTTTAAAGTTATATGGTTAGCTAAGTAAGTAGCTAGCTAATGATGGCTAAGTTCAACAGTTAGCTTGCTAGCTAATGACAGCTGAGTTGGATCAAGTGTTTTTGTTGGGTTGTTGGAGGTTAGCACTTAGTTCCTAGATTATGGTTAAGTTCAGATTAAAGTATAAGATGTTAAAGAGTCAATTACAAGTAAAATAGGCAGAGGATAACAGGTCATAGTTATGTCCTTAAGTTTTATTTATTTTATAACACAAAAACCTGATATTGACAGGGATCATGTGCCTATCTCAGGCGTCATCGGGCATCAAGACAGGATACACCCTGGACGGAGTGCCAACCCATCGCAGGGCACACACACACACACTATGGACAATTTTCCAGAGATGCCAATCAACCTACCATGCATGTCTTTGGACCGGGGGAGGAAACCGGAGTACCCGGAGGAAACCCCAGAGGAACAGGGAGAACATGCACACTCCACACACACAAGGCAGAGGCGGAAATTGAACCCCCAACCCTGGAGGTGTGAGGCGAACGTGCTAACCACTAAGTCACCGTGCCCCCCATATAATTAAGTTATTAAATATAATTGTAATAAAATGTAATCATATATATTTTATTTTTATCAGCTGCTCTTCAAGTCGACATAAATGAGCTGTTTCTATAGTAACGAACAGGTGTTAACATTCATTCATTCATTCATTCATTTTCTACCGCTTTATCCGAACTACCTCGGGTCACGGGGAGCCTGTGCCTATCTCAGGCGTCATCGGGCATCAAGGCAGGATACACCCTGGATGGAGTGCCAACCCATCACAGGGCACCAGGTGTTAACATGAACGCTTTAATATAAACCTGAGCTCGAGTCAGAGCTGCTGTTCTGACCAATCAGAGTCCAGCTGGTCAATTCAGACGTTTTTATTTTAAACCTATGGTGTGTTTATGCTTATTGCGTTTTCTGAGAAATGAATTATAAAACAATGTGTGTGTGTGTGTGTGTGTGTGTGTGTGTGTGTGTGTGTGTGTTGGAACAACAGCAAGAATAATAGCACTTCCTCTTACATCAGATTAATTTAATTTTAATTAAATAACATTGGACGAGAATTAAACAACATTTTAGAGTGGATTTGCTCATAAAAACCTTTAAACTAAAATCACACATGAAATTCAGAATGAATTCAGCTTCCTGCATGTTGTGATTATATAATAGTGACACCGGAGGGCAGTGTTTCCCTGAATTATAAGTCGAAGTCCTCGGGTGTGGGATGTGGCGTCCTTATTTACATTTATATAAAGTTAAAATGCCGAATAAGAAACAGTCTTCCAGTAAAAAAGATTTAAAATAAAAGCAGTGCAACATCTTTTTGTTGTTGTTACACATGAGACTCAGAAAGGCTCGTCGTCGTCTGGGAGCGGACACACGGGGGCTGTCTGGGGGCGGGGCGTGGGGGGGTAGGGGCAGATAAAAGCAGGAGGAGTGTAAAGGGCAGGAGGAGAAGGAGGATCAATGAAGATATCGTTGTCAACAAGTGCAGGAGGAGAAGAAAAAGAAGGAAAGGGGCTTGGGCTTGGAGTTTGGGGCGTGCGCATGTTGACCTCGTTGTCACTGAAGTCCGCTGATGCGGCCGTGGAATGTGTGGAATCCAGAAGCGTGTCATGCTCTGTTCTGAAGCCGGAGAGTCTTTGCAGCTCGTGGTTCTGCAGCTCTGACGGCGTGACATGGTCTCCGTTACGCAGGAACTCTGCAAACCTGTGTGTGATCAGAGACGGTAATCAACACTCTCTTTAGCAATCAGAGAGCAGTATCTGAGAGTGCTGTGGTGTGTGTACCGTTGTGGAGCTCGCAGTCTCATCACCGTGTCCCAGGCGGGAAAGCCGGGGTTGGTGCAGTACCTCCGCAGCTCCTCCAGAGAGGTTCTGGTGTGTCTCTCAGCCTGCTCCTGATACTCCTCCTCAGTCAACAGCTTTCTCTTAGATGATCTCCTCCTCTGGAAGAGACCAAGGAACGTCCACAGCAGCCAGCTCACTTGTCTAGAGAGAGACACAGAGAGAGAGACGGAGAGAGAGAGAAATGGAGGATTTAAATATGGGGGAAATCATTTAATATACATTTTATTTATTTGAAGTCAATGAGCCGGGAGAGTGAGTGAGGGTGTGTGAGTGAGTGAGTGAGTGTGTGTGTGTGTGTGTGTGTGTGTGTGTAAGAGATGAACTTTAATTGTAGTTTCTTTACTTTTCGATCCTTAAAAAAAATCTACCGTACATGCACAGACTTTCAAAATGGAGGAAAGAAAAACAGAGCTTTAGAAAGAGAGAGAGGAGACAGGGAGTTTCAGAAAGAGACATATGGCAAAGAGATTGAGAGACAGAGAGAAAGAAGATGGAGAGAAAAGGAGCACGCAAGAAAAAGATAAAGAGCGATAGAAAGGAAACAGAGAGAGCATTAAGCATAGCAAGGAAACAGAGAAAGAAAGACAGACAACGAGAGAGAGAGAAAGACAGACAGAGTGAGAGAAAGAGAAAGACAGACAAAGAAAGAGAGAGGTTTTATTTTTTGCCAAGCTTCATTTCACATTTCTATAAAACAATGAACTGCATTTTAAATGTATGAACAGTGCTCCATTAAATCTCCACTAAATATCCTGAAATGATCATTATTTATTTCCATGTGTTTTATACATACAGTATATGGTGTGTGTTATATAGGGTGTGTGTTATATAGGGTGTGTGTTATATAGGGGGCGTGTTACATAGGGGGCGTGTTACATAGGGGGCGTGTTACATAGGGGGCGTGTGTTATACAGGGGGCGTGTGATATACAGGGGGCATTTTATATAGGGGGCGTTTTATATAGGGGGCGTTTTATATAGGGGGCGTGTTATATAGGGGGCGTGTTACATAGGGGGCGTGTGTTATACAGGGGGCGTGTTACATAGGGTGCGTGTTACATAGGGTGCGTGTTACATAGGGTGCATTTTATATAGGGTGTGTGTTATATAGGGTGTGTGTTATATAGGGTGTGTGTTATATAGGGGGCGTGTTACATAGGGGGCGTGTTACATAGGGGGCGTGTTACATAGGGGGCGTGTGTTATACAGGGGGCGTTTTATATAGGGGGCGTTTTATATAGGGGGCGTTTTATATAGGGGGCGTGTTATATAGGGGGCGTGTTATATAGGGGGCGTGTTATATAGGGGGCGTGTGTTTTACATAGGGGGCGTGTTACATAGGGTGCGTGTTACATAGGGTGCGTGTTACATAGGGTGCATTTTATATAGGGTGCGTGTTATATAGGGTGCGTTTTATATTGGGTGTGTTTTATATAGGGGGCGTTTTATATAGGGGCGTTTTATATAGGGGGCGTGTTACATAGGGGGCGTGTGTTATACAGGGGGCGTGTGTTATACAGGGGGCGTGTGTTATACAGGGTGCGTTTTATATAGGGTGCGTGTTATATAGGGTGCGTGTTATATAGGGTGCGTGTTATATAGGGTGCGTTTTATATAGGGTGCGTGTTATATAGGGTGTCTGTGGTACGTTGTACATGATAAAAGTGTGAAGGAGTGAAAGAATGTGCACCTTTGGATGGCCAGGATGAGGGCAAGCAGCAGAGGCAGGATCTTAAATCCCAGCAGCAGAGCCAGCAGTATCCAGGACACGGGAGCATACGTGATGCCGTGACACGCCACCACCACACCCACGGCCTGCAGCGCCCAAGTCATCACGTACAACGTGCGCCTGCTAGTGACCGGACCCAGGCGGTAACACAGCACAAAACTCACAAAACCTGACACCAGCAGATAACCTGTTGGAAAGACGTGCAGGTACACACACACACACACACACACACACACACACACACACACACACACACACACCACTTAGTTCAGGTTTAACTACTATACTGTGTATCAGATATATATAATAGGTCATTTAGGAATTTTTGCACTACAGCATTCATCTCTTTGTATGCACACTCTCACCCCCACCCTCACTCACCCACACACTCACCCACACACACCCTCACACACCACACACACACCGCCACCCACCACACACACCCCTTTACCCACACACACCTCCACACACACACAACCCCACACACACCCCCCACACCACCAGACACACACACACACCAATATTTCCACTCCAACCCTTCTCTGTGTGTGTGTGTGTGTATGTGTATGTGTGTGTGAAGACCATACAAAGAAATGAAACACCACATTACCTGTAAATATCTTCTAAGTAATTTGTCCTAATTAAACAAGCTCATTTCTCAGCTTTCAAAGCCTCCTAACAGTAGCGTTTAAATGCCGTACGTTTTGTTTACACGTCTCCATCTAGTCTATCTGTATGTACATTTACGGTACAGTCAGCTTTAAATCATGAGCCCGGGGTGTGGTGATGTGAGTGACTTTCACAATACACAGGTGTCTTCATGTTTAAACCGGAGTTCGATGATACTTCTAAAGGATTTTGGGGGGAAGGACAGAGTTAGAGAAAGACATTAGGATGTAATTGATCACCATAGGGATCTTACATCGCTGTATCGTCCAGCCCTATATTGAGTAACTGAAACTCACAGCGGTGAAGTGATACATTTCCTTTTATAAGCCTGAGTGACACTTGATTGATTTACACTGCAGCCAATAGCGTTCGAGGTTCATTAGGCCACACCCCTATAGAATCTATACAAATCAGGAGGTACATTTTGGAGTTAAAGTCTACATGACGATGTTTCCCAGTAACAAACGATGACATTAAATCAAGGTTCATTTCCATTAACCCAGATGTTCTGAAAATGCTCTGAAAGATGAACACAAAAACTAAACCAGAACATCAGTTTAGAGGAACCTAAAACGTTCAATGTTTTGTAGCCTGTTATTGTGTAACGTCAAACGACAAGTTATGCAAAAACTTCCTGTGGAGGAAACATGAGCAATGATGAACTTCTTCTAAAACTGAACTTCTGATCATTGACAACAATGATATCATATTAAATCAACACCATCTGACCAATCAGAGTCCAGAATTCAACAGCGCTGCTGGATTTTAGCTAGAGAGTCCACGCTTTTGTATGCAAGGCACGAAGAAAAGAAATGACTTGATCTGTGGGGAGGACGTACAGTACAGACCAAAAGTTTGGACACACCTTCCAAAAGTTTGGACACACCACCTTTTCAACAGGACAATGACCCCAAACACACCCCCAGGCTGTGTAAGGGCTATTTGACCATGAAGGAGAGTGATGTGGTGCTGCACCAGATGACCTGGCCTCCACAGTCACCGGACCTGAACCCAATCGAGATGGTTTGGGGTGAGCT